>NC_042999.1:165135987-165143487 GCF_006345805.1 Octopus sinensis | reverse complement strand
ATCTATGTATCTGTACACGCACACACACATACACACATACACACACACATCCGCGTATGCATCTTCCATCGAAAATATTTGACACTGGACGACCTTCGGAGTTCGGAATGGTTGCATACTTGCATTTATGAAATGAGCTCCGAGCGGAATGATCTCCAAGCCTAAGCACGTATTTCATTAACTATTTGTATAATACAGCTTATATATATATTTGGGTTCTTGATTGGTCGCTTGATGAGATCTGAGCCATTGATGTGAAAACCCGAGAAATACTAACAAACACACACAATTTCCACATAAACAGTGACGTAGACTGCCTCTACCTAAAATGAAAACAATGCGGAAGAGGCTTAACATCGACCCACAATGCCTTTGAATGTCGTATCATATTCCTTCGGCAACATCCTTTAACCACCAGGTATCGAAGTGCATCCCTTGACCAAGTTTGCATTTATGAGGCTAATAACACCATATGACTTGGAAGGCAGCTACTTGAGCAACACTCTTTGTCTGATAACTTAGAATACATGCCCAAAGAAGTTGCGCAACTCTACTGCAACGAATCATCAAATGAAAGGATGAGCCTCTATGAGCAGAAGACTATTCATAGATATGTTACTAGAAAGCTCCGTGATCGATAGTAACATCGATCATCAATAATATCCGTATTACTACCTCCCACTTTGAAGGGTATGCGTTTGCAATCCAGGAACAGGAAATATCAACCAAGTACCTGATGCACAAAAGGGATAGAGATGCAGCAAAAGCCATAAAGTGTGGCAACCGATGCAGACTGTGTAGTGTTCACACTGAAGATATCACCCACATCATAAGCAGTTGTCCGAAAATATCATCACGATATTATCAACCGGTGAGACTTGACGTTATAACTACGACGCGCTATATTGCAATCTGTCGGAAGGATTACCCCAAGGACAAAGAAATAAGAACCCATAGTATGGCAGAAGCCATAGCCACTCATAATAAAAAGGAATACTGGTGGAATGAACCAGTGAAGACCTCAATAAAATGTAAACACAACAGACCTGATATAATGATTTGGGATAGAGAAAAGAAACTGTGCACAGTTGTGGAAATTAGCTGCCCAGTGGATGTTAACATAATGCTGAAGATCAGTGAAAAAGAGAACACTTATGCTGAACTATTGAGAAATCTACAGTTACTCTATCTAGATTAAAAGTTCAGGTTTATACTTGTAATTATTAGGGCCCTGGGATATGTAACACACTGCCTAAATACCAATCTTGTGAAACTCGAAGACTACAGGTCCAATCCATCAATGGATCTGTAAACATCTGTGAAACTTTCCAGAAGTTTATCATTTAAATATATTTGAGCATGTCTAGATTATGCAACTATATGCATGAGAATACATACATACATACATACATACATACATACATACATACATACATACATACATACATACATACATATAGACATACATACATACATACATACATATATACATGCATGCATGCATACATACATACATACATACATACATACATACAAACAAACAAAAATATGCTGTTGTTGATGCTGAAATTCCAATGAAGGAGCATTGGATCCAGGTTAGAGACCAGTTCTTTCTCTGTTGGAAAGAAATCTTGAAATAAACTGAATAATGACATACATGCATGCAAAAATACGCTGTCGATGTTGTCGAAATTTAAATGAAGGCGCCTTGGGTCTAAGTTAGAAACCGGTTCTTTCTCTATTGGCAAGAACTCTCGAAATAAAACTGCATAATGACATACACATGTACATTTTCTGTACAGACACAAGTACCACCGTTTGGGATACTTGGGTTTTGAAACCCGCTCTATAGATATTAAATCAAATTGTGTATGTTTCTAAGTTCAGGCGGAAACTTCAACATATGTTAAGAAAAAGGCGCTTGTTTTTTTTTTTACTAGAAAAAAGAAAGAGTTGGAGTATTTTTTAAAACTAGTTCAGACAGACTTTGAGTATTGTATGAAATTACTTGGACTGCATTTGTTAAATATCAGAAGCAAAATTAGATATATCAGCCAAATCCTAAAAAGTGAAAAGAACATTTTCCAGATCCATAGTGAACTGAAGACCTGTTCACTTCCCACTGCTCCCTGTGATTTTCTCAGTACTTCAACGAATACCTGGAAGAGCAACATTCCACTTACTACAGAAAAGGATTATTCATGGTTATGTCTGCTATGATGGTGAGAAAGACGATAATATTGATTTCAAATTTTGGCACAAAAGATAGAAAAACTTAGCAGCATAGAAAGATGATAATATTAGCGTGAAATATAGCTTCTGTTGGACTTGCCACTGTTATAGCATATCTCACATCAAAATTCCAGGGCAGAAAAAGGCTACGGTGTAACTAACCAACAAAAGAGAGACTGAAGCCTTTTCACTGTTGTATGAAAGTACTCGGACTGCTACCTAAATATGTCACATTTCTCTGGGAATCATTGAGTAGTCGCCCACCTCCTTCCAGTCATAGTCTTACCTCTCATAACGACATAATGTTGCTAAAACATCAAGTCGCAACGGGAGAAATAAGTAAGCCTGCCATGGAATAAATATAGGCAATATTCCCGTTAATGAATATATACTAATTAATACAAGGAATATTAATGGAATATTTCAATAAAAACTTCTGCCAAGTGCAAACATAACAGGATGGATATAATTATTTGAGACAGAAAAGAAAAATCGGGCGTATAGAGGTCAGCTGCACTCTAGCTGTGAACATGTTTTTCAAAATCAGTAATGATGAGAATATTTATGGATAAGTGGTTCCAAAACATTAGAATCACTACTATGATTATAAATCGCCATCGATACCAATAACACTACGTAACACAGCTTTTGTTCATTAGTAGTGACTGTTATTTCCTACTTGCTTATCCTTAGAAAGTTTGAAAAATGGTAAATACTTCCTTCAAATTTTGCTTTTCTCATATTTATTCAAACCTCCAAAGGGTTCCTCGCAACATATGGCTATGATGCTCCCAGCCACTACTCCTGCTCATGATCAGAGATGCACATATCGTCAGCCACTAAGGGACATGCTCAAGTAGTTTAAGGTCAAGCAACTGATAAGCAAATCTGTGGTATTGAGCAGAACATTTGATATAATGATATCTCTGCTTCAGCAACTCAGCAAATCTGAGTGAAATGTAATGGGAAATAGGTCAGTTTCAAAACATTGATGTCCAGGTAAACAAGAGCAAAGTTTGAAGGGAACGGTAGTAATTTCCTTTGATTTCTAGGTAGAAGCAAATAGGAAATAACGCTTACTGACCAAAGACAAAAACAGAAAAAGATGTGACACGGTGTAATTATTGGTAATCTTGGCTTTGTTACTAAATGTCTAAGAGGCAACCTATTAAAATTAGTTTTTTCAGTTAAAGAAAGTGCTTAGCTAACATGCAACGAAAGTGATCAGCTCACATACTAACAAAACAATAAAATTATGCAAGACTTTTTAAAACAAATTAACATGTATCACATATTTCTGAGTGGAGTTTAGTTTCTCCTTTGAATTGCCTTTTTTCTTAACAGGACAATACAATTGATTATAATTTTAAGAAAAGCTAATGCAAACATACATACGTACATGCATGCATACATACATTCATACATACATACATGATGATTGCCTCATCTTCTCAGATGATAGCCGTCTCATATTTCACCGTATTATTCTGATTTATTTTCATCCTTGCATATCCGCGGATATGACTTTTCACGCCACGCATCCATTGCCATGTGACCCTATAAAACAGAAAAGGGATCCAAAAATTAAATGTCATCGGATTTAAGTGACAAAAACTTGTACAACACTTTTGTCACCCTCTCGGTTGCCATAGTAAGTTCCAGTGGCAAGCATTACGAGATGTCTGGCAAGAGATCTGTAAGATGACTGCAAACTTTATGCAAGAGTATTTTTCCTACGGCCTTGTCAAAAAACAAGAAGAACCTTCTCTACTCTGAAAGATCTATTTAACCCACAAATTGAACCCAGACAAGTACTATTGTTCCGGCTGGAATGGTAATTAAGGGGTGACACCACTCTCCACACTACTCCAAAACCCCCAAACTTATCATTGGATGCAGTTTAATATCATACCCAAGATATACATGCGATGGGATACTGAAAAGTACTTGGTTTTAAGGGTGTCGAGAAAGGCCTGGTGGGGGCCCTATCTTGCGAGTTCTTTTACAAGGCTTAGAAAAACTGAAGCACTGCTACAATAAGTGTGTGAATCTGAGAGGGGATTATGTTAAATAAAATCATAATTAACTGATCCTTCTGTATTTTCTTTTCCCCAAAACCGGGAAATTTTCAGCACATACATATATATATGTACATGCATACATACATACATACATACATACATACATACATAAATACATACATACATACATACATACATACATACATACATACATACATACATACATACATACATACACAATGGCGACAATTAGTGATCGTTATTGAACCGGACAAAATACTTTGCAGTCTTTGTTTAAACACTTTATGTTTAAATACTTTTTGTTTAAATACTTTTATGTTATTTGTCCCGCTAGTATTAAAAAAAAATAGTAAACTTGTATGGAGGTTGATTACGTTGTTTATGTCACCCCAGTCACCAAATCTTTCGTGCCTTTGTTGTCGCTTATATATGTATGTATGCATGTATGTATGTATGTATGTATGTACGTATGTATATGTGTTTGTGTGCCTGTTTTTGTGTGTTTGTCCCTCCTTTCATCACCACTTGAAACCGGTGTTGGCGTGTTTACGTCCCCGTAACTTAACGCGTCGGTAGAAGAGACCGATAGAATAAGTAAAAGGCTTACAAAAATAAATCCTGGGGTCGGTTTGACTAAAACCCTTCAGTCGGTGCTCCAGCATAGCTGCAGACAAATATCTGCAACAAGTAAACAAATAAAAGAATATATATAAATATAAGACATATATATACATACATATATATGTATAGATTTATGTGGTGTGTATATATACATATATATGTGTATATGTATGTATGAATATATATATATATATATATATATATATATATATATATATAGGTATATATAGTTATGTATGTGTATATTGATATGTATATATATATGTATATACATACTTACAGAATATAAAACAGATATTTTTAGTGAGAGTTGTTTAATGGTCGTGTCAAACTTTCAACATATAAAGTGATCGATCAAACAGGATACTAAGGTTTGTAGAATGAGTAGAAAGGGGATTCTGTGGAAGTTCAATAAGGATATCAATGAATGAACTGCAGAAGGAGTGAGAAACTGGATAATACGATGGCTTTGACCGGATTTGTTTGGTACTCTGAACCCTATATTACTAAACATAAGGATTTCTTAATTACTAACAAAACTAAGAGACTTAGATTTGTGATTGCAACACAATTCTGGGTCTCGTTTGTTTTTTTGTTTACTTGTTTTGGAGGATGCTGTGCCCAAGGGTTCTCAGGTTCTCAGAGACTTGTGAAGTTGATAGCGTTAACGTTTTTCTGAAATAATTGTAAATTGACGGCTACCGGAAAAATATCGTGCAGGAATGAATTCTAAAGACCAACGGTCTGGAAGGATAAACTAGGTGTGATGATAGATACAATATAGATGACATTCTTCAAAAGAATTACCAAGAAGTTCAAAGGGATATTATGAACAAGTTCAAAGGAATTATCAACAATTTCAAAAGAATTATCAAATAGTTGTAAGGCATTACCCACTAGTTCAAAGGAATTATCAATAAGTTCAAAGCCATAATCGGCTAGCTCAAACGCATTATCAACTAGTTCAAAGGAATTATCAACAAGTTCAAAGAAATTATTAACAAGTTCAAAAGAATTATCAACTAGTTCAAAGGAATTATCAACTAGTTCAAAGGAATTATTAACAAGTTCAAAAGAATTATCAACTAGTTCAAAGGAATTATCAACTAGTTCAAAGGAATTATCAACAAGTTCAAAAGAATTATCAACTAGTTCAAAGGAATTATTAACAAGTTCAAAAGAATTATCAACAAGTTCAAAAGAATTATCAACTAGTTCAAAGGAATTATCAACTAGTTCAAAGGAATTATCAACTAGTTCAAAGGAATTATCAACAAGTTCAAATGAATTATCAACAAGTTCAAAAGAATTATCAACTAGTTCAAAGGAATTATTAACAAGTTCAAAAGAATTATCAACTAGTTCAAAGGAATTATCAACAAGTTCAAAGAAATTATCAGCAAATTGAAATGAATTATCAACAAGTTTAAAGGAAGTATGAAGTAGTCCAAAGAATTATCAATTATTTCAAAGAAATCATCAATACTTTCAAAGGATCCATCGATAAGATCAAAGGAATCATCAAAATATTGAAAGGCATTAGTTAGTTCAGAAGTATTACCAATAAGTTCAAAGGAATCGATAACTAATTCAAAGGAATTATCAGTTAGTTCAAGGAATTATCAGCTAGTTCAAAAGAATTATCAATAAATTCAAAAGAATTATCAATAATTTCAAAGGAACTGCTAATTAGTTCAAATGTTTTCAGCATCGGAACACATCAAAATTGAATGCAAACATTTTTTTACATCTTTCCTGATTGATTTTGGAGAAAATGTATAAGTATCTGCTGTTGTTATTTCCTATATGTAATTAGTTCATTAGACGTCATACTGTTTTATTGTCTGTGGATATGAATCGAAAATCTATAATCCAATCATAAAATATGTAATTTACACGTTAATTCACTTGGCATGCTTTGTATACTGTCTCAGTTCCTTATACTACTAGGTCTGGTGTGTGGCTACACCATTTTTATAGGTGACTATGCCAAGCTTATGAGGAATCCTCTATGAGATTGAGATTGACCTACCTACTAGAAACAGTAACCAAATTTGTTCCATATCACACTCAGCCCTCCTCTTAAAAGCATACTGTAGACGGCGTGGTGCAAAATAATTCTATCTTAAAAACAAGGAAGATAGGATGGTCAATGCCGGAAAGCTTTTAAATCATAGATCAACAACTACTATTTCCTGTTGTTTAGCTTGACTTGGTGTGTTTGTTAATTATTTTTTATCTCTGATTGAGTGGCATTCCGTCGATTACGGCGACAAGGGTTCCAGTTGGTCTGATCAACGGAACAGCCTGCTTGTGGAATTAAAGTGTAACAAACACAGTGAGGAGCATCAGAGGCAAAAGGTTGAAGTATGTTTGTGCGTAAGTCTCTCTCGTTTAAATGGGTTTCTTTCTTTGGGATGCTTTCTACGATGTTTTGTGTGCGTAGCAGCAGTACTGTTTCAGATATGAGAGAAGTAGAGAGTATGCAAGGAGATAGAGACTTACCTCAAATCAGGAATTCTCTGGCCACAAAGAGGAAGTTTACTTCTGTCGGATATATTTTTGCTATTTTATGTATGTGGGCCCGTCAGAGATCATCAGTGAT
>NC_042999.1:165118487-165120987 GCF_006345805.1 Octopus sinensis | reverse complement strand
ACCAGCATCGGTTCTCAAGCAATGCTAGGGGGACAAACACACACACACACACACACATATATATATATATATATACGACAGGCTTCTTTCAGTTTCCGTCTACCAAATCCACTCACAAGGCATTGGTCGGCCCGGGGCTATAGCAGAAGACACTTGCCCAAGATGCCACGCAGTGGGACTGAACCCGGAACCATGTGGTTGGTAAGCAAGCTACTTACCACACAGCCACTCCTGTTCACTATTCATAAAAAAATGACTTTATAGATTTAATACTTAATGAAATATCATGTTTGAAACTCAGCCAATCAAATCAATAAGGGGATAATGATATAGCTCAAAGTTTTAATTTTTAAAAGATTTGGTGAATCCCACTGCATCGCAGGTTGAGCAGGTGCCTTCTACTATAACCTTGAGCCGACTAAAGCTTGGTGAGTAGATTTGGTGGATACAGCCATCCATTCTTTCAGCATCCATCCATCCATCCATCCATCCATCCATCCATCCATCCATCCATACATACATACATGCATACGCATAAATGTACGTGTGTATATATGTGTGTATATATATATATTTGTGTGTGTGTGTTTTGTGTTTGTATTTGACTCTATCATCACTTGACAACCGGTGTTGGTTTGTTTATGTTAATACAATCAAGCGTTTCGGGAAAACTGACCGATAAACTAAGTACCATACTTTCAAAAAATAAGTTCTGGGGCCGATTTGCTCGACTAAACTCTTCAGGGAGTGCTGCAGCATAGCCGCAGACCGAAACAAGTAAAAGAGAAAAGTTATATTGACTTTACAGTTTATCTCAACATATTTTCTATAGAATTCAGACCCAGCACCGCAAGTTACAATGCTTTGTAAACAAATACATCTATATAAACAATGCAATTGAAGGTTGGAAAAGTAAAGGATATATATACATATTTCAAGAGTTATTGCTCTTTCATCAGCACCACATCTTATCCATCAAGTATACCCGAAAACATTGCTTAAATATCCACTAGGTTTAGCGGTGTAACACAATTAGATAGACTAATTTGCATAATAAACACATTCCTGGCAACTGTTACATATATTTAATTGATGGCAAGGTTTCAATATTTCGTTTTGCAGCCATAATATACTAGCCAGTATATTTCAGGTTTAGAAGTCAATATCGTGTGTTAACAGTGCCATATTTTCACAGAGATAAGCTTAAAAGTAAGAATATCGCACAGCTAACACACAACAGTATATCATAGTTGCAAGACGAAATACTGTGGCCTTGCCAGCCATTAAAATGGTATGCTGGATTATAGGATTAGTCAGTATATCACATCAGTTGATCATAGACAGACTATGACTTTAATTAATTTCAGTTGTTCACAGTCTGAGTTTAAAAAAAAAGGTCAGCTAAAAATATAACAGAAAAAAAAACAGGATGGTGAAATTACTGTAGCAGTTGTTCTGTATTAAAAAAATGTCAGCTAAAAATTCAATAGACCTAAACACAAGGAAGTGAAAAGATGCTGTTTCCCTCGGTTTCATAATTATCGTCGTCATCGTCGTCTTCGCCTCCTCCTCCAGCACTACCACCGAAGCCGCCGCCGCCGTCGCCACCACCATCGACGTCATCGTTGTTGTCATAAACATCTTCATCATCACTATCATTATTGCCATCACCATTATTTTTTCGTTATCAGTGATCTTTGTTATGTCCAGATTTGGCGGAATATGACGAATACAGATTTCTTCCTAACCTAAAGTTAGCTACGATATGAAATGAATTTAGGTATAAATATATATGTGATGATAATAACCACCATATAATCATGTAATATAATAGTATATATATATATGTGAAAGTATGCCTAAACTATCGCTCCACTCACACATACGTACGCACACTCACACATACGCACACACACTCACACACACATGTGAGCGCATTTGTATGTGTAAGTGTATTGAGAGAGATGCATGTATATATCTATCTGAGTGATAATTTATATATGGACCTATAGAGGTTGCCTAGGAAAAGTCTCGATCTTTATGGATTGCTCTTCCTCTCTAGGTATTCACCGTTCCTGTATTATGTATATAAATCATTAATAATCGTCGATTGAAGTTTACAATTTAAACTATTGTGTGAGTAAATATTATTTCTCACAAAGCCATCGTTTCAAATTCCAGGATATGAAAAGGGCAGAACTTCCATTTCCTAATTAATTGTCCACTCACCTTTGATAATATGTTTTAGCCAATATTTTATAAACTTTACTTTCATCACAATCGATCTAGCCACAATCCCCGTAGGTTGCTTTTTCATTTCTGCCTTACAACTAAGCTACAATTTTCATCATACAGGAAGAAACGCCTCGTTCGGTTTGTATATTAATAGTGTGCGTCAAATATTTGCATTAGTAAATGTTTTCAACTTGTTACTAATTAGCTTGGAAGCAAGTCAATGAATGTGTTTTTAGCTGAGGTGACAATGAAGAACATTTGATGG
>NC_042999.1:165113487-165115987 GCF_006345805.1 Octopus sinensis | reverse complement strand
CCCTAGAGATAACGATGAAATGATATCGAGATTGTATATTCTTCCAGTGAAAATATGCAAATATATAGTATAACCTATTGTCAAGAATGAAGATATTATAATAAATTAATTTACATATTTCTGTTGTTAAAAAGATGCAATTTTAGGTTGGGTGGAAGAATTAACATTTCAAATGCCTCGTTCTCATAGATATGGCGTCCTTATGTCAGCTGAGGTCTTGCATCAAGGATATTTTAATGGTTTATCTGTTGCTCTGATGTTGATACACTGGATACCAATATGCTTAAATGCACACATAGTTCTGTGTGTATACACGTACATACATACATGCATACATACATGCATACATATATAATACATACATTCATACATACATGCATACATGCGTACATACATACATGCATATCAAATTACCAATGTGTGTTTCTCAAATTATAAGCATGGACTTTAACGTTCGTTTGCTAATGCATACATGTATATGTATACACATCACATACACATAAGCAGATATTCACACCGACATGCAATTGTTTATAAGTATGTGTGTTGTATATGTAGAGCACTCCTCTCTCTTTAACCCTCTCACGAACATATTAGAATAAAACTATAACATTCATTTTGCTTTGATGATAATGGCGTATCATTGTGGAAAGCTCAGAGATATTTCTCTAAGAGGTTAGTATTAAAACACAGCAGTCAGTTGGTCCGAACATTTTAACGAACGACTGGAAGCTAATCTTGGTTTTTTTTTTTACTGGTATTTCATTAGATTTCTTTCAAGTTTCTACCTGAATGAAAGCGACAAATTAAATTATTGTTTTGCAGACATGATATGCTTACGAGAGGGCCATGCTCGCCACTCTGAATCTTTATTATCCAATACTGAAGTTTTCATCAGTGATATGTATTTCCAGTATGAAGAATGAGTTGTTTACTTCTATTTCTTTCTCCTATATTATTATTGTTGTTGTCGTTGTTGTTGTTGTTGCTGTCTTTTATACGAGCTGTTCCAAGTTCTCCCCAGAGACCTCAAGTAACAGCAAACTGGACATTCTACTTTGGATGTCATTTATGATTAGTAATGATATATTGTTGGGGGAAACAATAATCTAAGAACTAAAATTCTGTTAAATGTCTAATATTTTAGTTTTGAAAGAGTTTTAAGCGAATCAAGTATTTTCAAGTTGAGAGAGTCTTTTTTTAAGGTGTTGGTAGTACCCATGAAAACATTTTTTTTAGGTTCTGATACTTTTGGGTTTCCTGGTATTTGGCAATAGTGTTGGTATTTGTGCATTCTTCCCAAAGTTCCAATGATCATCGGTACAATTGTTGTTCTTACATGTCATAATTTTGAGACCCCTATTTTTTACCACAATATCTGGTCTCTTGGCCTGAATAGCACGATCAGTTTTAATACCAAGGTCTCAAATAACGGTGATGAATTTCTTTTTCAAACTTGTCAGGCTTATATTCCCATTAGTTTTTCTTATAAGCATCCAGAGATGAGATAGTCAATTGCTTCTCAGGTTGCACCAAGAAAAGCGGCAGGCAGGATCGGCACCATTTTAGAGAATGCTTGCTTCGAATTTATTGGCGAACAGACACTGTTCTTGAGCTGCTGTAATAAAGCCTTCTGTGTCTGATTTAAGTCCAGATACATTGACCACTGGTCCTTGTAGAGTATTTGCAATGCAATGCCTTACATTTTCTTGAATTTCGCAGCTCTGAAAGTCCATTTGATTTGGCTTCTGTTTTTATCTGTTTTGCTATCTCAGTGCCTACTTCTGCTTCAGCTAGTTGTGTCGCTCTCACTTTCATCTTCTTTTATTCCTTTACATATTTCATCGCTTCTGATATTCAGTACATTTTTTCTGGGCTGGGTGGGGTAACTTTCATATTTGCAGATAAGTTTAAGTATCCAGTTGTTGGTGTCCTTTAGATAGGTGTCTACCTCTATGGTTGCTGTCTTTAGAAACAGTTGCAGCTGGGAGGATCTGCATCAATCTAAATTATCTTTTTACGTCTTCATTTGGGTGATGAATGCAGTGCGTTGTGAGAAGCTTGCGTATTTTTGTATCAATTTTACTGATATCAACATACCATTTTACGATGATGTTAAAGCTGTACATCACATCAGGTATAGCTGAAGTATTGATTGCATCAATCGTGCTTCTTACATTAAGTTCGATCTATTGGATAGCTCTAACTCTATGATAACATTCTTGTCGTACCTTTACGCGCATTTCTGAGTGTTGTCCGTCATTCCCTTCACTTACACCAAAATGTCTGTATTATTTTCCAGAAACTAATTCCTTTCTTTCTTGCATGTTCGTTTTCAAAGTTTTCTCTTGAAGACCGTTGCTTCATTATATTTATCAAGACCGAGCTGGATTCCATATATCATCATCGTCGTCATCATCATCATCATTACTTTTTTTTATCCCAGGATGATTCCCATAGCTATACCATATTTATGCTTCGATAGTGGTCTACAAAGAAT
>NC_042999.1:165100987-165110987 GCF_006345805.1 Octopus sinensis | reverse complement strand
CCTGTCAGTGAAGGTATTATGGGGAAAAATACTGGTGCTTGTGCAACCTAAAATTCACTAACCCTCATCTTGAGTGCCGAAATGTGAAATAAGAATAGAAATGAGAACGGCGTGAATATGGCTGGAACAACTTTTGGAGGTCTCTCGCCCGGCGGGTTCCCCATGGGTGACCAGTCGTCATCAAGCAACTGTCAAAAGAAGGTGAACGAAAGAAATGAATGTGGCTGGAATTGAGTGCTTCTCTCTGGGTAATCCGAGAAATGATATTGAAGTACCCGCTAGGAGATATAGGAAAAGAAGGACTAACAGAGGACTAACTGAATTAAGTGAACAAAATCTGTGTGACCAAGCTAGAGCCACCAGAAAGAATGAATGGTTATCTCCAGTTGAACTAGAATGCATTAAGAGATGGGTGCTTAGGGATAGTAAAACCAGTGGTGAACGGGAGGACGGGGAAGAGAATGCAGATGGTGAAAGTATGGCAGTAGAGTTGAAGGAAGAAAACAAGCGTGAGGCTGAGATTATTGATCAGGAAAGCGATGAGAGAACCGAGGAACAAATATCCATTTTAAATGAAATCATTGATATTTGGACGTCTGGTGAACAGACAGAAGGAAACTCAATGAAAGGGTCCAGAAAATAAATGATATCACTGGTGATATCATGACTGACAACATTACAGACACCAACAATTTCATAAATGCAATCTCAATCTTTATAGCCCGGAAGTTAGGTTTGAAAGCCAAAGGTAGATGTCAACATAACCAGAAGGAACGATGGTGCAAAAGGAGAATAACGGATTCTCTCAACGAGACCAGAAAGCATATTAATATTCTGGAACGGAAAAAGAGAAATGAAGTTCAGCGAGAGAAATATGTTGAGCTAGAGAAGAAGTATAGGGTGAAGAGAAAGGGAATAAATGTGGTGATTGAAGAATTAAAGGAATTAAAACAGAGGTTGAAAGCTAAAGCACATAAACTGAAGAGATATGAGCAGAGGATTGAGCAATACAGATTAAACAGACTTTTCGAACGAAATCAGAAACGAATCTATCAGGAAGTGGATGGGAAAGAAAAAGTTTGAAAAGCCGTGCCGGATGCTGAAGAAAGCAAGAGATTCTGGGCAAACATATAATCTTAGGAGAAACAACACAAAACTAAAATAGAGTGGAGAGTATCAACAGGAGGAATTGAAAATAACTGAGGGGAGGATTAGAGATCAGTGCAGGAAAATTCCTAACTGAAAAGCGTCTGGCCCAGATGGGGTTCAGGGCTTTTAGCTTAAGAAACTTGATAGCGCTGCAGAGGAGAATTGCGAGACAGGTGGACGAAATACTGAACAGTGACATTCAAGTACTGGTCTGGATGCCAAAAGGAAGAACGGTACTATTCTATAAGGACCCAAGTAAAAGGAATGCGGTTGGAAATTTCCGACCAATAACTTGTTTGTCACTGATGTGGAATCTGATGACGGCCATCATATCGAACAGCATCTATAAATACCTAGATGAGAACGATCTGCTACCAGTGGAGCAAAAAGGGTGTAGACGTAAGAGCAGAGGAAAGGAGAATCAATTACTAATCGATAAGACTATCCTGGCTGATTGCAAGCAGAGACAAAAATTTGGCGATGGCATGGGTGGACTACAGGAAAGTATATGACATGGTCCCACACTCGTGGATTAGTGAATGCCTTAAATTACTTAAGGTCATACATAATATCCTGAAGCTAATACAAAACTCAATGACAACGTGGCGAACTGAACTCACAGTAGGAGGAGATAAGCTGGGAGAGATAAATATCAAAAGAGGAATCTTTTAAGGGGACATTCTGTCGCCACTATTATTTGAGGTCTGCATCTGCCACTAGTCAGCGTTTTAAGAAAGATGCATGTGGGGTACATGCTAGGCAGGGTGAAAGTAAACAACCTGTGCTTTATGGATGACCTAAAGCTATTTGCTAAGCCTGAGACAGAAATTGAGAGTTTGACGGCAACTGTGCAGATGATTAGCAAAGATATTGGTATGGAATTTGGGATCGAGAAATGAGGCGTAATGATTCTCAAAAGGAGAAAATCAATAAAAGCCATGGGATCAAGCTGGAAAATAGTGAAACTGTAAAGGAAGTCGGAGAAGAAGGATTTAAGTACCTGGGTATCATTGAAAGAAATAAGATGAATGAACACAAGATGAAAGAGTATTTGAGAACTCGGCTTGTGCTCCAATCGAATCTAAATGTCTGCTGCTTTGATAGGGCAGGAATAGTATCTTGGAAGAAGAATGAATTACAAGAGAATGACCGGAGAACACGTCAATTAATGACAATGAACAAGGAACAACACCCCAAGAATGATGTGTGAAGATTGTATGTAAAAAAGAAAGGAGGACGGGGATTTGGTGTGTTGTGAAGGTTGTGTAAGAGAAAAGGAGAATAGCTTGGCTTGGTATGTCAAGGGGAGTAAAGAAGAAATGATTGAAGCAGTGAAAATGCAGGGAACCTTAAAAGTGAACGAAGCCGTAGATCCAACACGATTTAAGAAAGACCAGAGAGAGAGAGAGAGAGAGAGAGAGAGAGAGAGAGAGAGAGAGAGAGAGAGAGAGAGAGAGAGAGAGAGAGAGAGAGAGAGAGAGCAGATGAAGAAAATTTGGCAGGACAAGAAAATGCACAGTCAGTTCTTGAAGAATAAAGATGAGATTGATTGGAATAGAACCTGGCAATGGTTGCAGAAAGGAGACTTAAAAGGGCCCACTGAGGCATTAGTGTGCAGCGCTGAAGAACAAGCTCTCAGAACAAACTACTCCAAATATGACATTGATAAAAGTACTGACTCACCACAGTGAAGGCTGTGCTCTGACAGAGGAGAAAGTATAAGCCATATTGTTAGTGAGTGCTGTAAGCACGCACAACGCGAATACAAAAGGAGACACGACTATGTGGCCAGATGTGTCTACTGGCTGTTGTGCGGTAAAGCAAAACTTGAGAGAACCGAACAATGGTATGAACACAAGCCAGAGGGAGTAATGGAAAACGACCATTACTAAATACTCTGAGATTTTAACATTCAGAGGCGAGACAGCCAGATATCGTGATCATTCAATAAAGATGAAGAAGAAGCAAAGATAAAAGAGGTTGTAATACCAGGCGATTCGAGGGTGAAACGTAAGGAAACAAAAAAAAGAGTGAAAAATACCAGCCACTGCGGGACGAGATAGGAAAGTAATGGCGATACCGGTGGTAATTGGACCATTAGGAGCAGTTTCTAAGGGCTTGGAAAAACATATTAAGAAGATTGGAGATGCTGTCAGGCTCGAGGTGATCCAGAAGACAGCATTGTTGGGTACAGCTCGCATTCTTAGGAGAGTATTATCTCTTAGAGTCAAAGGAGAAGGCACTACTTGAAACCTTTGGTGATTTGTTGTTGCCTGCTTCCAAGTAAAGAATAACCGGTAATTAAGAACTATCCGAAATGCTTTCGTAATAATAATCAAATAATAATAATAATAATAATAATAATGATAATAATAATAATAATAATAATAATAATAATAATAATAATAATAATATAATAATAATTATTATTATTATTATAGTTATGATAATCCTTTCTAATATAGGCACAAGGCCTGAAATTTGGGGGAGGGGAATAGTCGATTACATCGACCTCAATACTCAACTGGTACTTAATTTATCGA
This sequence comes from Octopus sinensis, assembly GCF_006345805.1. Classification (NCBI taxonomy): domain Eukaryota; kingdom Metazoa; phylum Mollusca; class Cephalopoda; order Octopoda; family Octopodidae; genus Octopus; species Octopus sinensis. Next base: position 165,107,295 of record NC_042999.1, on the reverse strand, counting down.
CCCCGAAAAATGAAAGGTGAAAGTCGATCTCGGCGGAATTTGAACTCAGAACGTAAAGACGGACAAGATGCGGCTTGGCATTTTCTCCGGCAGTGTAACGGTTCTGCCAGCTTGCTGTATTATTATAATAACGATTTCAAATTTTGGCACAAAGTCAGCAAGTTAGGGCGAGGGATTAGTCGATTACATCGACCCCACTGTTCTGCTGGTAATTATTTTATCGACCCCAAAAGGATTAAAGGCAAACCCGACGTTGGCAGAATTTGAACTCAGAACGCAAAGACCAACGAAATGCCTATTTCTTTACTACCCACAAGGGGCTAAACACAGAAGGGACAAACAAGGACAGACAAACCTATTAAGTCGATTACATTGACCCCAGTGCGTAACTGGTACTTAATTTATCGACCCCTAAAGGATGAAAGGCAAAATCGACCTCGGCGGAATTTGAACTCAGCACGTAACGGCAGACGAAATACGGCTACGCATTTCGCCCGGCGTGCTAACGTTTCTGCCAGCTCGCTGCATTTAACAATAACAACAGTAACAACAACAACAACAAATGCCACTAAGCATTTTGCCGGGTACGCTAATCTAAGGCTGTAACGACACAAACATCACACTGATAATAAGAATTACATGAAACAAAAACAATAACGACGACAACTATGACAGCAACGTCTCTCTATATAAACGGCAGTTTGTCTGTCTGTGTGTCTGTCAGGTTGTACCCTCACCCTGACCACGGCTTTCAACCGATTCTGACGAAACTTGACACACACATAGCCCAATGTCATAATTCAAAACTAACGCAGCGAAAATTTTGAAAAGTTTCCCCCAGTTCTGAGAAAAATCGATAAATTCGACATGGGGTCGAGAATCAGAAACACAAACCACAGACTGTCTAGGGGACGCAACTCGACCTTTTTAACTCTCAAAAAAATTTACCATCATTGTTTTTCCATTTTTTTGCTATTTTTTGGCTATAACTCTCTAAAAAAATGCTTTATAGTTATTTCCCTTACAAACCCGAGCAAGGCCGGGCGATACTGCTAGTAATAACTAAAACAAGATCAATAACAAGTACAGCACACTAGCAGTGTAACGTGAGTTTGATAATGGTTGTAGTAAGAAAATGGGCAGTGGAAAGAGCAGAGCAGATTAAAAGAAGGGTATTCAAATGGGATTTTACGTAAAGTGTGCATGTGCGTGTGTGACTAGTACAAGAAGATTGAAAGTAAACAGCTAAATCTCACGAGTGCTAGCCATGGGGCATGTATGTAGTATCTGACATAATCTCACTCACTTTAATTGATCCTGCTAAGGAGATCTTTAGTAAACACAAACTAATTAGGGAGTCTCAATTTTGGCCGCTTCATCTGCTAGAAATAACAATCAAATCTCTCTCAAATCATACTCTACTGCATTAATAAATACACATTAGATCAGTGAGTTACAGCTTCGGCAGCTCGGCGTCACCTGTCAAGGAATCCGATTTCACAAATGTCTCCTTCCTATGTTTTACCAAATAAATAAATAAATAGATAAATAAACAGCAGATTATGTAATCAAAGAGCAACTATTTTGCGCATTGGCTTATCCTCCATATTATATTATCTTAGCCAACATTGGTATGATCCGGTATCTACAAAGTTAAGTTTATATACAAACTGCTCAAAAGGTAAAGATTTCTATAAAGAAATTATACTGGACCTTGGTGCATCAACAGTCAGTTTAGCTCAATGAAGTAATTACAAGAGACAAATCCAGGAAATCTCTCGATCTAATTGGAGTTCTTCATAGGATGACGTCTCTAAGTAATTATTTGTAATGGATAGGTTTTTAAAAAAATATGCTCATTGTTTATGCCCTTTCATACACAATATTACATAGAAAATGCGTCAGCTACTTCCGGACAACATTTTAATTTAAGGAAAACAAAAATATTTATTAGGAAAACCATTAAATTTATATTTATAGGATTTGGTACACATGTTCTTACATAGACTATGCAATAAAACTGCTATTAGCCTCCACCACTTCCTCGAAACGACTAAATGCATTGGTCAGGTGATCCTTATTCATGTTAGACATAACGTTCTCAATCACAGACATCAACGAGTCCTTGGTATAGTGGGTATGTTGTTATCTCAGCCTAGCTCCAGGTGGTTTCAATCAGGAGAGTTTGGAGGCCAAACGCTACTAAGATTCTGCTTCCCTGAGCAATTTTCTCGATCCCGGGTTTTTAGAACCGCCTCTATTGTCTCGATGTAGAATGCTACGTTGACACTAAGACCTTGCCGGAAAAAGTGAGGATGTATGACATGGCCCTCTTTGTCCATGATCCCCAGTGCTTCACAGATGATGAGAGCTTGGTGTGCATAACACCAAATAGGGCTTCAGTGAGGTTGGTTCACTTTTTGATCTTGGATAAAATTCTTCTTATCTCAGAAGAGCCGGAGCAAGTTAGACTCGTCGGGGTGTTTGAATTTGTTCAATAAGGACTTCGACCTGATGCACGGTTCTCTCGGGTCTTATTGGGCATCAACTGTCCCTTTCTTATTATATAGGATTCGTACTGATGTCTTCATGCACCACTAGTCCAATCGCTGAGTTCGACGCATGGAGAATTTTGACTATGACTTGCCAAAATGCTCATTGATAATGATTTGGATTTGCTAGACTTACTCGACATTTCTGACAATGTCGGACCGTAGAAAATGTTTTTCTTTTTATCTTTTGGCAACAGAAGACACATTCCAACCAGGCCAGGAGCTATTTTTTGATCTTAAACACAGAGGACCTAGCAATGTTTAAGGAGGCTGCAATTTCATAAACACTGTGGTTAGCGACAAAGGTGGCGAGAAAAGTATGCCTTTTCAGCGTCTGCTTTAGATTCGAAACATCTAATTTGGGGCTGAAAAAAGATAAGCTTGGGGCACTTATGGTTCTTAAAGTTTCGTTCTCAAATAGCTGACGTCCCTTTATCTATTTAGAGATTCTCTCATTCCAAATTTCATAAAGGAGATAAACTTTATGCTTCTCTGAAGAAGTTTAATAATATCGAAACATATCAAAATTATCTTCCTTACTAAACGACATTATTAAAATAATATTATACATTGAACTAATTTCCTTTTCTCACCATATACTTAGTGGATATTTACATGTCCACTACATTAAATATATTAACTTGGCTATTATATTTTTCATATGGTTACAATGCTACAAATTTGTAGTTGTTGGACATCAGCATTTAAACCAACTTCAGAATATTTCTAGTACTTATTGAAGCCAACAAGAAAGTCTCCACGTGGTCACTTGGTCTATTTGAAACAGCAACCAAATCTGCTTCAAATCAATTTAAATGTCCTTAAAAAGGTAACTCCACACAGGATAAACTTGTCCAACATATGCACTACTTCAAAGAAATACTGCGTGACCATGTACATAGTTCTTTTGATAATTTCTCCGCCTAGTTAGAGCTGCGGTGTGTCTAAAATACAACAATGAAAAAAACAAACAATATATTTGACAGAAAGTAGAATATTGAAATGATAGGTAGATATCGTAATGATTTGAACTTGGAACGTTAGTGGTCGGTGTTGTATCATTTCTTTCGTTCTACTGTATTAAAAAGTAACACAGAATCTATCGAGTTTTAAGTTGTCAATAAAGGACAAGAATTGTAAGGTGGGGTATAGTTTGCTCGAGCAATCTAGTTGTACTTATTTTATCAGCACCTGATGGATAGTAATGAATTTAGAAGCCCACCAGGTGTTGATTCCGTTCGGTGCTCAGACGTTTCAACTACTCTTTTCATCAACCTTATTCATTGTACAACTGTTTTCATGAAAAGTATGTTTTAGAGAGATCGGAAAATAGCTTCTACTCATTGCTAGCAATAAGGTTGGTAGGTTCTTCACTTCCAAGTTCTCCTTCAAGTGCAGTTAGTAAACTTCATTGTGTAAAAAAACAAAAACAAGACATCTCTCTCTTTAATGATAAACTAGGCAGAAGACACAACACGTGAGATGTATCAACTGTGTCGGCCAAGCAACAATTCAATCGTATTAGTCACAGACTATTGAAATACAACATAAACATATGTTACACATTTATATTTGTGTAACCATCCAGCTATTTTCTTTTCTTCTTTTTTTTTCTGTATAGTTCCGATCAAGGCTATAAAATATCGTTTCAGCTATAGAAGGACAACAACATGCTGGTGGTACATTGAATGTTCGTCTGTGTACATTGAATGTTCGGTCATATTTATAAAAATCTCCATGCCACATAAATTCAATAAAATCATTAAACACAAAGCATAATGGGCAATATTCACCGAGACAGATCTACAGCAGTAAGTAGTTGTTTTCTTGTTCACACTCACATCTTGATAGATATTAATGTTAATAGAAATCGAAGTGTAGCGGCCAGAGGTTGGCAGATTATTTACACACATATACGCGCGCACGTACACACACACACACATGTTCACTTATACGCGCGCTTGCACAAACATTGAATGTGCAAGCATACACATCGTGTATGTATAAGTGTGCATTTGGTGTGTGTGTGTATATATATATATATATATATATATATATATATATATATATATATATATATATCCCTTTACTCTTTTACTTGTTTCAGTCAGTTGACTGTGGCCATACTGGGGCACCAATTTGAATGGTTTTAGTCGAACAAATCGATCTCAGAACATATTTATTAAAGTCTAGTACTTATTCTGCCGTTCTTGTTTGCTGAACTATTAAGTTATGCGGACGTAAACACACCACCACCGGATGTCAAGCGGTAGTGGGGGACAAATACAAACACAAAGACACACACATAGATATGTTTTATATGTATATATATATATATATGTGTGTGTGTGTGTGTGTGTGTACATACGACTGGATTCTTTCAGTTTCCGTCGACCAAACCTATTTACAAGGTTTTGGTCGGCTCGAGACTATAGTAGAAGACACTTGCCGAAAGTGCCTCGCATTGGGACTGAAGCCGGAACCATGTGGTTGGCAGCAAGCTTCTTGCCGCATTGCCAAGCCTGCGCCTATATGTGTGTGTGTGTGTGTGTGTGTGTGTGCGTACATGTCATCATCGTGGGGTTTCTCGATCTGAGAAGTTACCCCCACCTCCATCACCAAATTCAATTTTATTTCGACTTCTTCTAACGAGGGGCATCGGGTAAATTGTTTGAAATATTTACTGACATTATACGGGATTGTTGTGGGATTTTTAGCTCATCCTGGCCAATCTTCTCTTTGTCATTTGGCATTTTGGGGGCTCCTTGTCTTCAAAGAACCTGTGGCCAAGACGACAAAGATTCCTCCGTTGCTCTCTATCCATTATACCAATCTCGAAATCCTTTGGCTGGCTGTTTCAGAATGTGAAGTTTGCTTTCCATACCTCGCTCAACCTCAATTGTGTTATAAGATAATCCGCTTAGCGATAGTTGTTTTAGTAGCTGTGTTGACTATTTCCGTTTTAGTTTCAGATTTTCAATTATTATAAAGTATTCTTTTTGTGCCTTTGTCACTTGATCATTTTCTTGCTTTATTGTGAAAAACCAAAAGCGGAATATTTTGCATTTTCCATTTGCACTAATCCACCAAACAAAATCGAAAAATCAATAGAGCGGTTTTGAAGTACATAAGTAAAAAATCAAAGTTTCATCTCTTAAAAAAAGTTTCATGTAGTGAACATAGTTCAATATATTCCTTTTTTTTTCAAAATAAAAGAAAAGAAGGACCAACTACGAAAGGCAAAAGAAGAGTCCGAAACTAAACCTCAAAGAATGAACAGTACCACTGAAAAGTCACTGATTACGGATTACCTTGTAATGTGTGTGTTTAAAAAGCTGAAAACGGCGGAAAGCCCTAAATACAACTCGGCTACTTCCTTCCATAAGATCATTCTGTTATTTTTATGAAGTTTGCATATCTATATATATAAAATTGAGGTTGTGTGGTGTCTGTCTCCTACGATTTAGATTCCTAACTACTCCCACATTTTGCGGTGCAGTGTAACCAAAAGCGGGTATCTTATAGTCGTGATTCATATCGAGCCATTCTGGGTATTAGTGCGCGTCTACGATAAGTCTACGATAAAAAAAATTTACCATCATTTTTTCCCATTTTTAATGCTTTTTTTTGCTATTATATAAGGGAAGTAACTCTCTAAAAATGTACTATTAAATCTCAGAACGTAAAAAGCTACAGTAACACCCCCTTTGTGGTTGGCCATATTGAGATGGCTATTATACTTTACATCTCTAAAAA
>NC_042999.1:165088487-165098487 GCF_006345805.1 Octopus sinensis | reverse complement strand
TTTGATCAACAAAAATTTATGAAACGCTTCTACGTACTTCCTATTGAGGAAATGGAATACATAAGCGCAAAAATAGAGGGTATTAAATGCTTGATTTTAAAACCAAAATAATTGAATTTTGATTGAACTTCATCCAAGTTTAGCTTAATTCGCGCGTGTATAGAACGCACGAGCCGGGCAATACTGCTAGTATATATATATATATATATACCAATTAAGGACTGAACACGAAAAGTGGACAGTCAACATGCTAGATATAGACGTCAAATCGCCATTCACCACAAAAGATTATGTTCTCAGATCAAACTCAACACAAAACCATAGCAATAAACAAGTGAAAAATATACGAAATAAAATAATTACCCATGTACTAAATTAGTTTCAGCTGTTATTTTCCGCAAGGAAAACTGCAGCCATCATCAGCATGGTCCGTTATAAATGTAATTTGCTGGACTAGATGCAAACACGATACCGAAATATCGCGTGCATGGAGTTCAGCCTATTACATTTGAATATGTCTTTCAAATGCCTTTACTTTGGCGCGTTGGAACCCGAGAAAACTAGCCTGCAGCTAATAATTAGCAGCAGTTAATTTATCGGTTAGAGAACATATTTATTTATATAAAATTAATTAAGGGTAGAAATTGATATTTATCAATTAAGACCAGTGGTCTAGCATATTAAAAAAATCCGAAGATTAAAATATTTATATATACCAATTAAGGACTGAACACGAAAAGTGGACAGTCAACATGCTAGATATAGACGTCAAATCGCCATTCACCACAAAAGATTATGTTCTCAGATCAAACTCAACACAAAACCATAGCAATAAACAAGTGAAAAATATACGAAATAAATAATTACCCATGTACTAAATTAGTTTCAGCTGTTATTTTCCGCAAGGAAAACTGCAGCCATCATCAGCATGGTCCGTTATAAATGTAATTTGCTGGACTAGATGCAAACACGATACCGAAATATCGCGTGCATGGAGTTCAGCCTATTACATTTGAATATATCTTTCAAATGCCTTTACTTTGGCGCGTTGGAACCCGAGAAAACTAGCCTGCAGCTAATAATTAGCAGCAGTTAATTTATCGGTTAGAGAACATATTTATTTATATAAAATTAATTAAGGGTAGAAATTGATATTTATCAATTAATAAAGAGGGTAGATATACAAACAGAGAGGTTGATTTGATTAGTAAGAACATTAAGGTGTTAGAATTTATCTTCTGACTGTAGATTTTCTTTTAGTTATTTTGATCTGCTAGTGAGGAGGGAGGGATGTTCGGTTGAATGGAGCAAAAGAGTTTTTCTCTTTATAGATATAGGAAGGGGTGAAATAAATGTCAAAAGTTATTCAGGTTGAAGTTAAAGTGGTAGGGGATCATAGACTAATAATGTCTGAGAGGTTGCCTACTACTACTTAGCATTCTGACTTTGTATCAAGAAAACCAAGCCAATACTAAATGGCCACAATAAACAGCTATATCCTACATAGTTATAGAAAATACAGAGATTCTTTTACACTTGTACAAACATATACATATATGCATCCACATTAATATATACAATCATAATTGGCTAGTAAGTGGTGATTATTTTAATAATTTAGATTAAAAGAAATTGTTATAGCTAATATTTACTAAGTTTGGAGAAAAAACCTATTATTTATTTAGTATATATATTATGAGTAGGCACAATATTCAATAACCGTGGACAAAAGTCTTATTAATTAAGTGTATATATTAGGAGTTGATAATATATATTAGAAAAAATGGAAGAGAAGTAATCAAGATGAGTGATTTTCTTAGATTTAGTTGATGGTGATTCGTTATTAATGAATCAAATTAAAAGACTCTGTTAGACATAATATATTAGAAATAATGGAAGAGAAGTAATCAAGAAGAAGAATTTTCTTAGATTTAGTAGACGATGACTTGTTATTAATGAATCAAATTAAAAGGATCTGTTAGACATAATATTTACAACCCGCGGAGAAAACCTAATCAATTAAGTAAAGATATCCGGGGTCAATAATACATATTCAAAAATGGAAGTGAGGTAATCAAGATGAGCTGAGTAATTTCTTTAGATACATAGAATTTTTCCTATTTAATATTGGAGATTATCAAAAAAAAAAAGAGAGAGAATTTAATTCTAAATATGCAATGAAGTTTCTTAGTAATCTATGCAAGTTGAATAAAAGCTAGTATGATATATCCATTTTTATTTGGTTATAAAGTATTAGGATTTGAAAATTTAGGAACGGTCACAATATTATTATTTAAAATATTTAAACGTACGGGTTGTACGATGTCTGCAAGATAATCTTTGTTCAGAACGGTTATTTAACAAATTTGTATTATTCCTATGTTTATAAGGTTGTGCCTTTCTTACTATATCCCATTTCAGGTTAAATTCTATATTTTTTCCTTTTAGTTCTCAAATTTTACTGGACAGTGTTGTGCAACCTGCCTTATGTTTAAGCCTAAAGGAGGAAAAATGGTTGTTCAAACGCTTTTTTAGATCCACCGAACAACCGAAATAAAGATAGCTATTATTTAAAGTCATTATTGCACATTTATAAATTACATTTTGAACCAGACAGCTACTAGATACCGGACATTTCAATCTAATTCTACAATTACAGCTGGGGCAATAATTCATGGTATTAGTATTATTTAGGGACAATCTATCTTCATTTTCGTTACTAGAGCTATTATTAGTATTAGTGTTATATCCCCTATCTATAGTTATATTCTTATATAAATTAGGGTTGTTAGTTATTAATCTTTTCCCACTTTTCTCACATACCACATCTTTATTTTTACTATTTATATCATTGATGTTATCATTATAACTATTCATATTAATGTTATCATCATCATTATTATTATTATTATTATTATTATTATTATTATTATTATTATTATTATTATTTTATTATTATTATTATTATTATTATTATTATTATTGTTATTATTATTTTTATTATCATTATTATTATTATTATTATTATTATTATTATTATTATATTATTATTATCAGTATTATTGTTGCTACTATTTATTCCATTTCTAGCTAACTTGATATTTTTACTATTAAATCTAGCTATTATGGTACCCAAATTTGGAAGAGTAGAGTATGATATTCTTACTGATTTATTAGAAATTATTTTATAATATTTATGGGAAGCAGGGAAATCTTTTTTCTGGTATAAACATAAATCTGCCGTATATATTCGTAGAGATCGTTCAGTTGAAGGGGATATTTAACCATATAACATTTTTTCTTTTGAATTTTTTATTTGAGTAAGGGTGGGAAAGATTAATGTTATCTATATTCTTTCGAGATTTGTTATTCACTATAGTCTTATATTTATGTTTATTAGGTTTTTCTTTGTGGGAGAGATTTTTATATTATTTATATTTATTTCATCTGGTTTAACATTTTCATATGTATTTGCGATCTGTTTACTATTTCCATTCATTGTATTAAGTTTATATACTAGGTTACTTGCTTCAAATGATTTACATATTTTTAAAGTATAAGATTCTATATTACTTGAGCTATTTTCATTCGTTTTATCGTTTGAAAGATTTATGTTATCAAGATCCAGGAAGGTGATTTCCTGGTTGTATCCAGCTCTAGATAATGCAACATTATAATGATGTTCGATGATAATCATTGTTCGATGATAATTTTGAAATTCTCCTAGAAATACTTTTCACTAATGATTTCAGTATATTAGGGGTGGGGGTGATTCGATAATTTATTTACGTATCTAGTAACTTCACCCTCCTTTCTAAATGGGTAATATAAATTTGAATTTAAGTCTAAGGTAACATCTAGAAAGTTAACTATCTTGGTGTTATATTAATAAGTGATGCCTAAGTTGAAATTCTTGAAAAATCTACTAATTTTCTTCCTTACTCTCTCAATTACCGATTTATTATTACTAGGGACGATAAATAAAGCATCATCTCTATATAAACCCCCTTGCAGTTCGGGGATTTCCCTATTTATACATTTTAATAAATAAGCTCCTACTAAATTAGTTATCTCCGCTGCATCACTTGAGCACATGGGTAAATCGAAAATACTTGCGGTATCAGCCCTAGTCCACAATTTTCCTTCAAATTCAATGAATTTTTTTCTAGCTAATAAGATAATATCAATTTCTTCTCTAGTTATGAGAGAGATGTTTTTTGCGAAAATGGGTGGTTTATTTAGGAGAATATGCTGGAATAGTAATTATTAATATCAAATTGGATGAAAGAAAATCTATTATTATTATTTAAAGATTTAAACTAATTAATTACCTCATCTGTGTTAATCCATAGACTCAAGGGAAGGTTAGGGATTATATGGGGTAGAACATTGTCCAATATAGATTTACTAAGTCGGCCAATATCTGACTTAGTTGGGCATATGAGTCTTACAGAAGGGTTTTCACAGAATTTTTTCTTATGGTCCTTAAGATTAATTTTAGGTTCACACTGTGTTAAAGGTTCTGTCTTATCGGCAAAATCATAATTATCATAACTTTTTTCATTTCTAAATTAATATCCCCTTTGTAGTTAATTTGTATCTTAAGTTCAGTTCTTTTCTAATAAGTTTACTGTATGTTGCATAATCCAGTCTATAAAGGTTTCCAGTTTTGTCGGCTGGGTCCAGGATGCCTTGTTTATTTTGTAAAGATTTAATAAAATCTTTTAGATATCTTAAGTGTGGGTTATTTCTTAGTGGATGTTCCTTGAATTTTACATTGGCAATGAGATCAAGTAAATCCTTTTCGAAGTTTTCAAACAGTGGATTCGGAGGTGGATTCTTTCTACTTCTGAAAATCTTTTTATAGTAACTGTTTAAGTATGTTTCCTCAGAATCCTTCTTCAATTTGGCATCATGGTGGTAAGTAATCCATCTAATTCTTCGAATAAACTCATTAGTCCTATGGATCAATAGCCATATGTATACGTCCTTACTATGTAAGGGGATGCCCTCTGGGGGAAACTCTATATTTACCTTTTCTAGCCTTGTTGAGAAGTTAAGTACCAGAAAGCATACACAATGTATGGAATTATAAGTTCAGCAAAATTTAGATTCAAATGAATATGGTACTTAAGTGAGATGCTCCAGAATTTTGTACGGTGTTATCCATATAAATCCATGGGGTAATTATAATCAAAGTAAGCAACAAGAATATCTTCGGTAATTTGGTACGATCGTTTCACGCTACATCATTTTATTAAACATTGTAAGTATTACAACAGTTTTAAAATGTTGAGCAATCTTCAGCCAATTCATAGAGGTTTTCCATCAATACATATACTTATTTCCAAGTTAATTGCTAACATTATAAAGAGGGTAGATATACAAACAGAGAGGTTGATTTGATTAGTAAGAACATTAAGGTGTTAGAATTTATCTTCTGACTGTAGATTTTCTTTTAGTTATTTTGATCTGCTAGTGATGAGGGAGGGATGTTCGGTTGAATGGAGCAAAATAGTTTTTCTCTTTATAGATATAGGAAGGGGTGAAATAAATGTCAAAAGTTATTCATGTTGAAGTTAAAGTGGTAGGGGATTATAGACTAATAATGTCATATATATATATAAATATATATAACATAGGACAATGAGTAACTTGTCACAATAATACTCAGAGTTTCAAATACCGGAGCTGAAAGCTTCTTGGCATTTGTCATCAGTTATTAAGGCAAGAACGCTATGAAAATACCGTTGAATAAAGGAAAGTTACTCTAACAGGCATGGAAAATAAAAGTAAACGTTATAGAATATAAAATATATATTAAAAAAATATGAAAATACAACCACATACTCATCAAGAGAGAAATCTTCGTTCATAAAATTTACTTACGTACACATATGTATACATACACCTACACACATACACTCACACGCATATGTATGTATATATATATATATATATATATATATATATATATATATATATATATATAATTTATATATAGAGGGCATTATACATACATGCCAGAGAGCATTATACATACATGCCACACGCTAAGAGGGACAATTAGTCATTTCTACCAAAAATATTACTAATCCCACCGAATGCAATTTTTCAAAATAAGACATTTAAAAAATATAGACCTGTATCACAGTGATTTCATACTTACGTATTCATCAGCAGGCCTGAATGTATCATAAATAAACGACCCTGCCCCGCTTAAGCCGATCAGCTAACTGATCAACATCAACGAAGCACGGTGAGTTTACATATATTACATCTGTAAATGGCATACTTTTACGAATTGCATTTCGGGAGAGGAAAAGTTTTTTCGGAATAAAAATTTAGCAATTAAGGACAACTACTTAATAAGGAAAACTTAACAAGAAATTGTCAGGTAGATAGCGTGAAAACCTCATAAGAGAATAAATTTCGAAAATAATTATTTCTTATTGAACATATTAATTTATATATAGAGGGCATTATACATACATGCCAGAGAGCAATATACATACATGCCACACGCTAAGAGGGACAATTAGTCATTTCTACCAAAAATATTACTAATCCCACCGAATGCAATTTTTCAAAATAAGACATTTAAAAAATATAGACCTGTATCACAGTGATTTCATACTTACGTATTCATCAGCAGGCCTGAATGTATCATAAATAAACGACCCTGCCCCGCTTAAGCCGATCAGCTAACTGATCAACATCAACGAAGCACATGGGTGAGTTTGCATATATTACATCCTGTAAATGGCATACTTTTACGAATTGCATTTCGGGAGAGGAAAAGTTTTTTCGGAATAAAAATTTAGCAATTAAGGACAACTACTTAATAAGGAAAACTTAACAAGAAATTGTAGGTAGATAGCGTGAAAACCTCATAAGAGAATAAATTTCGAAAATAATTATTTCTTATTGAACATATTAATTTATATATAGAGGGCATTATACATACATGCCAGAGAGCAATATACATACATGCCACACGCTAAGAGGGACAATTAGTCATTTCTACCAAAAATATTACTAATCCCACCGAATGCAATTTTTCAAAATAAGACATTTAAAAAATATAGACCTGTATCACAGTGATTTCATACTTACGTATTCATCAGCAGGCCTGAATGTATCATAAATAAACGACCCTGCCCCGCTTAAGCCGATCAGCTAACTGATCAACATCAACGAAGCACATGGGTGAGTTTACATATATTACATCCTGTAAATGGCATACTTTTACGAATTGCATTTCGGGAGAGGAAAAGTTTTTTCGGAATAAAAATTTAGCAATTAAGGACAACTACTTAATAAGGAAAACTTAACAAGAAATTGTCAGGTAGATAGCGTGAAAACCTCATAAGAGAATAAATTTCGAAAATAATTATTTCTTATTGAACATATTAATTTATATATAGAGGGCATTATACATACATGCCAGAGAGCATATACATACATGCCACACGCTAAGAGGGACAATTAGTCATTTCTACCAAAAATATTACTAATCCCACCGAATGCAATTTTTCAAAATAAGACATTTAAAAAATATAGACCTGTATCACAGTGATTTCATACTTACGTATTCATCAGCAGGCCTGAATGTATCACAAATAAACGACCCTGCCCCGCTTAAGCCGATCAGCTAACTGATCACATCAACGAAGCACATGGGTGAGTTTACATATATTACATCCTGTAAATGGCATACTTTTACGAATTGCATTTCGGGAGAGGAAAAGTTTTTTCGGAATAAAAATTTAGCAATTAGGACAACTACATAAGGAAAATTAACAAGAAATTGTCAGGTACTACATGATAGCGTGAAAACTCATAGAGAATAAAATTCGAAAATACATTATTCTTATTGAACATATTAATTTATATATAGAGGGCATTATACATACATGCCAGAGAGCAATATACATACATGCCACACGCAAGAGGGACAATAGTCATTTCTACCAAAAAATTACTAATCCCACCCCGAATGCCACATTTTTTCAAAATAAGACATTTATAAAAATATAGCCTGTATCACAGTGATTTAATTACTACGTATTCATCAGCAGGCCTGAATGTATCACAAATAAACGACCCTGCCCAGCTTAAGCCGATCAGCTAACTGATCAACATCAACGAACACAGGGGGTGAGTTACATTATAATCCTGTAAATGGCATACTTTTACGAATTGCATTTCGGGAGAGGAAAAGTTTTTTTCGGAATAAAAATAGCAATTAGCATTAAGGACAACTACTTAATAAGGAAAACACTAACAAGAAATTGTCAGGTAGTAGATAGCGTGAAAACCTCATAAGAGAATAATTTCGAAAATAATTATTTCTTATTGAACATATTAATTTATATATAGAGGGCATATACATACATGCCAGAGAGCAATATACATACATGCACACAGCTAAGGGGACAATAGTCATTTCTACCAAAAATATTACTAATCCCACCGAATGCAATTTTTCAAAATAAGACATTTAAAAAATATAGACCTGTATCACATGATTTCACTTACGTACGTATTCATCAGCAGGCTGAATGTATCACAAATAAACGACCCTGCCCCGCTTAAGCCGATCCAGCTAACTGATCAACATCAACGAAGCACATGGGTGAGTTTACATATATTACATCCTGTAAATGGCATACTTTTACGAATTGAATTTCGGGGAGAGGAAAAGTTTTTTCGGAATAAAAATTTAGCCAATTAAGGACAACTACTTATAAGGAAAACTAACAAGAAATTGTCAGGTAGATAGCGTGAAAACCCATAAGAGAATAAATTTCGAAAATAATTATTTCTTATTGAACATATTTAATTTTATATAGAGGGCATTATACTACATGCCGAGAGCATTATACATACATGCCATACGCTAAGAGGGACCATTAGTCATTTCTACCAAAAATATTACTAATCCCACCGAATGCAATTTTTCAAAATAAGACATTTAAAAAATATAGACCTGTATCACAGTGATTTCATACTTACGTATTCATCAGCAGCCTGAATGTATCATAAATAACGACCCTGCCCCGCTTAAGCCGATCAGCTAACTGATCAACATCAACGAAGCACATGGGTAAGTTTACATATATTACATCCTGTAAATGGCATACTTTTACGAATTGCATTTCGGGAGAGGAAAAGTTTTTTCGGAATAAAAATTTAGCAATTAAGGACAACTACTTAATAAGGAAAACTTAACAAGAAATTGTCAGGTAGATAGCGTGAAAACCTCATAAGAGAATAAATTTCGAAAATAATTATTTCTTATTGAACATATTAATTTATATATAGAGGGCATTATACATACATGCCAGAGAGCATTATACATACATGCCATACGCTAAGAGGGACCATTAGTCATTTCTACCAAAAATATTACTAATCCCACCGAATGCAATTTTTCAAAATAAGACATTTAAAAAATATAGACCTGTATCACAGTGATTTCATACTTACGTATTCATCAGCAGGCCTGAATGTATCACAAATAAACGACCCTGCCCCGCTTAAGCCGATCAGCTAACTGATCAACATCAACGAAGCACATGGGTGAGTTTACATATATTACATCCTGTAAATGGCATACTTTTACGAATTGCATTTCGGGAGAGGAAAAGTTTTTTTCGGAATAAAAATTTAGCAATTAAGGACAACTACTTAATAAGGAAAACTTAACAAGAAATTGTCAGGTAGATAGCGTGAAAACCTCATAAGAGAATAATTTCGAAAATAATTATTTCTTATTGAACATATTAATTTATATATAGAGGGCATTATACATACATGCCAGAGAGCATTATACATACATGCCACACGCTAAGAGGGACAATTAGTCATTTCTACCAAAAATATTACTAATCCCACCGAATGCAATTTTTCAAAATAAGACATTAAAAAATATAGACCTGTATCACAGTGATTTCATACTTACGTATTCATCAGCAGGCCTGAATGTATCATAAAT
>NC_042999.1:165078487-165083487 GCF_006345805.1 Octopus sinensis | reverse complement strand
GCTTGGACAGATCGCAAGCGCTAATCGTTTATGTGTGTGTATAAATATGTGTGTGTGTGTGTAAATACATAAGCATATATATTTATATATATATGTATATATATTAATATATATATATGTATGTATATACATTAATATATATAGTTATGTATATATCTATATCTATCAGTCTGCCTGTCTGTTTATCTACCTACCGACCTACCTATCCAGATAAATAGATAGATAGATAGATAGATAGATAAATAGATAGTGAATTGGCAGCGTGAAACTAATGGTAGCTTTCTGACCAGCTATATATCTTAACGAGAAATATGTTACTAGACAATATAAGAAGGTAACAGCACAAACATTTCTGACTTATGGAGATCTGACCAATAATGCATATACATACATACATACATACATACATACATACATACATACATACATACATACATACATACATACATACATACATACATACATACATACACACACACATCAGAAAAGAGAAAGCTGATTCGAAGACTATAAATCTAATTCATCACTGGAATTGTAAAAATCTGTAAAACGTACCAGAAATTTATATCATTTAAGTATATATGAGCATGTCTAGATATAAAACTATGTGCATGAGAATACATACGTAGTACAAAAGCATACAAATCTGCACATGTACATACATACATGCATACATACAGACAGACAGACGTACAAAAATACCATATTGATGTTGTTGAAATTTCAATGAAGGAGCCTTAGATCATGGTCAAAAACCGACTCTTTCTCTATTTGCAAGAAATCTTGAAATAAAACTGAATAATGACATACAAATATACATACATAGAGAGACAGACAGACAGACACAGAGACAGACAGACAGATAGATAGATAGATAGATAGATAGATAATAGATAGATAGATAGATAGATAGATAGATAGATAGATAGATAGATAGATAGGTAGATATGTACATACATACTTACATACATACACATAGATGGCTAGCTAGATGCATATGTGTATAAAAACGCACTCACATATATATCTTTGTTCTTTTCTTTTTCTTTTTTATATTTGTTTCAGCCATTAGTCTGCGGCCATGCTGAGACACCGCCTCGAAGAATTTTCAACTGCGTGTATCGATTTCAGTACTTACTTTGTAAAGCCTGCTATTTATTCAATCAGACTTTTTCCAAACCGCTATATTACGGGGACGTAAACAAACTAGCAGCGGTTGTCAGGTTGCGGGGAGTACAAACACAGACACACACACACAGACACACACACACACACATGTACACACGACGGAATTTTTTCAGCATCAGTAAACAATATAAATCTTGATTTGATTGGTTGATGAACTGGTTCTTTGATTTTTCCCGTCAGACATTGGTGTGTCCCAAACTTTTTCGGGCTGCTGCCCCCTTGACACCAGGTCACATTCCGAGCGCCTCCCTCCCATAACTCACCATCACCACAAACATAGATCATTTTCTGCCGCAATTTCAAAACAACTGTATTTCACAAATAAAACTAAACCCATTATTTTGTTGTTTTACACCCATCTCCCCCTTTTCGCCACCCCATTATCACTCCACTTTTCTTCCACGCACCCTTGGGTTCTTCCACTGCCCCCAGGGGGTAGAACCGCTCACTTTGGGAACAACTGCTTTACATCGTATAAAGATAGGCGAGAGAGAGAGAGAGGGGGAGAGAGAGAGCGACAGTAAAAGGTGGGAACAATGGGAGTTAACATAAGCAACACTTACACGCAATACATACGATAAGGTCTTTGCAAAAGGTTTATGGTAGTCTGTTTTTCAAACAGAAAACAAACAAAATATTCAAATAGTTGATCATTTTTAAGAAAATCTTTCTTTAATATTGATTTCAAATTTTGGTACGAGACCTACAGTTTCGGGGTAGGGCCTAAGTCGGTCAAATCGACCCCAGTGTTCAACTGGTACTTACTTTATCGAGCTCGAAAGGTAAAGTCGACCCCGGCGAAATTTGAACACAGAATTTGGCCGGCGTGCTAACGATTCTGCCAGAACGCCGCCTTATCCTTTCTTTAAATATTGTGACTCTATCAAGTATTTTTTCCAAAATTTTTGAATATATAGATATGTGTGTGTCTGTGTATGGGATAAATCCGTGTGTGTGTGTGTGTGTGTGTGTATGCACAACACACATATATAAAGGTTAGTGAGGGGTATCCTATCCAAGACATTTAACATTTCACCTTGCTGTGACGCGAGCAATATATGAATGATTGGTGAGCGATTCGTAAGCTGATATATCTCTGCGTTTAATTTCTTTTGCAGGAGGATGTCCGCTTCTGAGAAATAAAAAAAAAACTCTTAATACTTATGTGGTCCGCAATTATTCGTTGTAAAATTGTAAAATGACTACCACTAGCGATGATAACTACTAATTGTTAAAAAACAGGAAAAGTTGCAGTGTCAAATTGCCGAGAGATTCTTTTCCTTATAATGCTGGATACAATCGCTATCTTAAGTATGGATATCGTTTATCTTTTACTTGCTTCAGTCATTTGACTGTGGTCATACTAAAAAGCCTCATTGAGAAATTTTTATTAGAACAAATCGACCCCAGAGCTTATTATTTAGACTTAGTATTTAGTCTATTGTTCTATTTTGCCGAACCATTAAGTTACGGGGACGTAATCACACCAACACGGGTTGTCAAGTGGTGGTGGGGAACAAACACAGATACAAAAACATACATACATACATACATACATACATACATACATACATACATACATATATACATTCATAGGTGCATGCATACATACATTCATGCATACATGCAATTATACATGGGACTGTCACGTTAAGTTGACAGTATACAACTGCTCTATCGTACCACCACTGCTTATATCTCTCTGAGATATTTAGAAATTTAATATTTCTTTTTTTTTTTGAATGTCTTTTGTTTTCCCACTTTTCGCCTCTTATCATATACGTCATTTTGTCTATTTGTTCTGTCACTATTCCGCCTTCCCAACTTTCTCTTTTCCCACCCTTCATTTTTATATATTTTGAAAAACACCTTGTCATTTATATCAAAATACTTTGTCATATTTTAGTGTTTTCTCTATTTGTTTTTCTTAGTGGTAACAGCTTGTCAAAAATTGACTTTATTTTTCGTGCAAACATTAGTTTTGCAGACAATTTGCCTGAACAAGTGTTTGGGTTTCGTGTTATCCCATAAATCCCGAAGAATTGTGTCAATGTTGCACCATCGATTAGCTAGTTTCTTGATTTCTTTAATGCTCTTTTAAATGTATCCATGAACCGTTCCGCTTGTACGTTTGATCTTGGGTGATATGGCGGAGTAGAGATGTGTTCAACTGCGTACATTTTGCAAATATCTTTTAATTCATACGCCGTAAACTGCATTCCGTTATCGGATGCTACGGTGTTCAGGACACCATATCTTGCAAATAGTTCATGAAGTTCTATTGTTACCGTAGAGGTTAGTTTCCTACATCTACATATTTCCACCACTTAGTATAACTATCTACTACAATCTGGTAACACGCGCCATTTATTGGCCCAGCAAAATCTATAGAAAATCTGTACCTATACCGTACTCAGAAACGTCTGAAGCTACAACAGTCTCCAGTGCAGGATCGAAGTGAGCTAACGACAAATCAGATATTAATATTTTTTAAAATTTTGTCAAACGGCTTTTAGCAATTTTACGACCAATTCCATTTCGTATCTTTATTCAGCAAATTATTCAGTGGAGCCCTAACCCTATGCATATTTGGGATATAATTTTGGTAATAATTTACCAGTCCTAAAATGTTTGTAAGTTCATATTTTTTATTGTGTCTGCCCTCGATAAGTCAGGTCATCGTCCGTTTTTGTCAATGATTTGTTCTAGATATCTTATTTCCAGTAAGAAAAATTCACACTTTTCTTCACTCAAGGTAAAGCCGTAATCCTTAATTTTTTCAAATGCATATTTTACGTACTCGGCGTGTTGGCCCCTGGAATTGCTTTTAATGAGTATATTATCCAGATCCAGATTTGTAAATTCACAGTCCACTAACATTGCATCCATAATCTGTTGAAAAATCGCTGGTGCAACTTTTAAACCAAATGGTAACCTGTTGTACTTATAGTCTTTTATGTGTGTTAAGGTATTTCGAGCACTCATCATCTATTCTAACTTGTAGGTACGTATCAAAGAGACCCAATTTAGAAAATATCTTTCCACCCTTTAATTTCGCAAAAATATCCTACGGAGTAGGTAGCGGATAGTGGCACGTTAAAAGTCATTCGTTTAAACCGGTGGAAAAACCAGCGCACATTTTGATTTTATTATTCTTTTTCTTAATATACACAGTTGGTGCTACCCATTTAGAATATTTTACTTTTTGGATAACTCCAATTTTTTGTAGTCTCTCTAATTCTTCATTGACTTGCTTCATCGCTGCGAAGGCTACCATTCGTTTTGGTTTAAATACTGGTATGACATTTTTTAATTTGAAAACAAGCTTTTGTCTTGGTACACAGACCTAATTTATTGGGCAGAACTTCATAAAAAATACTTTTTATTTTTTCTTTCAATTCGCAGGCTTCGGGTAAAACTGGCGTCAAGGGGTTAAAGTTTCCATTAACATAGGCTTTCCTGTTTTTACAGTCAACGGTGTCAACGACTTGCACGAATTCTCAGCGACTCCTACCACGTTTCTCGTCTCAACCAATACGCTATTCTTTATAAGAGTTCGGCTAATCCTTTCTTCCAAACCCACGGAGGTATCAATGACTTTCGCCAATACAAAATTCCAAGGAATAAAAAAGTTATGAGGGGTTATATTGCGTGCGTAAAGTAGAATTCCGCCAATATTTCATTTGTTTAGAGTTAACAACACGTGTAGTCAAGCACAAAATGACAGCTTCCAAATCCTGTTTTCTGAGTGGGTAAAAATGATCAATCTTTAAACCTCTGTAACTTAAAAAGAAAAATTTTTTCGGGAAAAA
>NC_042999.1:165058487-165075987 GCF_006345805.1 Octopus sinensis | reverse complement strand
ATCACTGATGTATGTTGTGAAGTGAGTAGTTGTTTCGATCAATAATCAATATATTGTGGGCCTTTTTTTTAATGGCCAAGAGGAAATGGAAAAGGAATTTCAACAAGTTGAGATTTGAACTTTGAACGTATGGACTCATACCTGATGCTCTTCAGACTTTGACCCTTTACAAATCTTCTTCCATTATCCCCATGTATTGGCAACAAAGAAATATTCCACATGATCATTCAAAGAGGGACCACCGTTCAACGTGCAAGTAGTAAAACCATATTAAATCAAAACCCTACCATCTTTTGAAAATAGAGAAAGGTACATTCAAAAATATGGTCTGCGGGAGCTGAACCCCCGTCCTTTCAAAAAACCAAAGACATATGGAGCACCGTCCTTGCGGTACCTTGGAGCAGATTTAGAGTACCATTGGCTAATGAGCTACGGGACTAATGCTGGTTGTAACTAATCAAGTTGCTATTGAAATATGTTGGATGTCTCTTTCATTGTTACAACTCTTTGTTACAGAGGTGATGTGGAATTATTGAGAGAACTGAAAGGAGGAGATCAGGAAGTGGGGAAAGAGGGAGGGAGTAAGAGAGGGGTTGAGATGTAGAGAAAGAGACAGACAGAGTGAGTGACAGAAAGTCAGAGTGAGAAAGATAGAGAGAGAGGGAGAGAGAAAGAGAGAGAGAGGGAGAGAGAAAGAGAGAGAACGAAACATAGAAAGTGGGAAAGTGAGAGGTAGGTAGAAAGAGAGCAAGAGGAGGAGAGAAGTGGAAAGGGAGAAAGAGAGAGGGAGAGAGAGAGACAAACATACTGAGTAAAAGAGAGAAGACAAGCAAAAAATGAAAGAGAAAGCGAAAGAGAGAGAGAGAGAGTGTGTGTGAGAGACAGATAGGCATAAAAAGTGAGAGAAACAAATAAGATAAACAGGGAAAGGTAGACAGGCAGACGCATAGATAGATAGGTAGATAGATAGATAGAGAGAGAGAGAGAGATTGATAGACAGATAGATAGATTGATAGACTGACAGACAGATAGATAGATAAATAGATAGATAGATAGGTAGATAAATAGATAGATAGATAGATAGATAGATAGATAGATAGATAGATAGATAGATTGATAGATAGATAGGTAGATAGACAAAGATAGCGAGAGAAAGAGACACAAACAGACTAACAGGAAGGGGTGGGTAGAAAGAGAAATCAAAGAAAGCGAACGAATTAAAAAAGATGAAAAGCTAACGAGAAATGAAGAAAGAAATGGTAAGACTGTCAAAAAAGAAAAAGAAAGAAAAAGAAGGGAAAGAAAGGCCAGGAAAAGAAAATAATTAAGAAAAATCAAATAAAAAAAAACGTCGCTCGGGAAAATAGAAAGAGCAAGAGAGAAAGCGGGAGAGGAAAGAAAGAGAGTGACTGAGGTGGGCGTGAGAGAGGGAGAGAGAGAAAGGGGGAAAGGGACAGAGAGAGGAAGAGAGAGAGAGAGAAAGAGAGACAGAGGGAGAAAGAGAGGGGACTATATGAATGATTTATGCAGAGAAACAGAAGAGGCAAAGAGGGAGGGAAAAAGCCTCATACCGAAAGTAAGAAGAAAGAAGAAGAGAAGAAAGGCTACGAGAATTTAAAGAAAAATGAACCACTTAAATGTTAGATATTTTATTCTATTGGATCAGCCAAAATTGAAGTCGATCATCATTCACTCTTAGTATTATTGATTATTGGTTAAATATTTCTATATCAATTTTTTTTATACATCATATCGATCTGGCTAGACGTCTCTCTTATGGACGACGGGTCCAGGTACAATAAGCATTGTGTTGCTGTTTTATCCCAGGTTAGCTCTGATTCAACAGACCCAGGATAAAAATCTAGTCCAACCCTGATTATTATCCTTTATTATATTTTCAGACATTTTATTTTATACATTATATACTCTACGATTACATTATCAAATGTCCTTCTCTCTCTTTTACTTGTTTCAGTCATTTGACTGCGGCCATGCTGGAGCACCGCCTTTAGTCGAGCAAATCGACCCCGGGACTTATTCTTTGTAAGCCCAGTACTTATTCTATCGGTCTCTTTGCCGAACCGCTAAGTGACGGGGACGTAAACACACCAGCATCGGTTGTCGAGCAATGCTAGGGGGACAAACACAGACACACAAACACACTTATATATATATACATATATACGACAGGTTTCTTTCATTTTCCGTCTACCAAATCCACTCACAAGGCATTGGTCGGCCCGGGGCTATAGCAGAAGACACTTGCCCAAGATGCCACGCAGTGGGACTGAACCCGGAACCATGTGGTTGGTTAGCAAGCTACTTACCACACAGCCACTCCTGCGCCTGATTATTATCCTTTATTATATTTTCAGACATATTTTATTTTATACATTATATACTCTACGATTACATTATCAAATGTCCTTCTGTTAGTAAAATGACGAAAAAGTAATCACGTAGAGTTTATTTATTCGTCGCCCGTTGTTGCTGTTATAGTTGGTGTGGTTGTTTCTTAGCCCCAGATTATCCCTAATCAGGTAGATCAATCATTAAAGACAATCTAGGCATTGTCATTCTTTCTTTTTGTAAAACTAGGACCACACTAAGTTTTCGTTTCTCACACAAATTGATGGACTGTGGAAATGGTATTTTTGTATAGAACCCTCCCCCTATTGGATCGTTTCACTTTGACCGGCAGATTTAAAAAATAATTTCTTTGTAACTAAACACTTTTAAACTTCGTATACTGGTAGAATGTGTTACATAAAACATCTTTTTCTCTTGGCTTTCTTGAGAAAATTCTGTAGTTTGTAAGCTATTTCTTGTTAAATTTCTTGCATTTCGGCAATTTCAACCAATCAATGACGTCTATTTAGGTGAATACAATTACTGCTGTTTGTCAACAACAGCTTCCTGCGGTGTCAACTCAGTTTGTCACCGTTATTTATGACATATTTCATATCAGTTACGTTCGTATGAATAAAAGATTATCGTTATTAAACTTTTATTAATAAACACATAATCTAAGTTCACAACATATGCAGTTTTAATTTCCCTCTCTGTTGCACAGATACTCACATTACAAATTATATATTCGTTTAAGAAACAAATTGAAATGCAATAAGATAGATCGATACTCGGTCGCCGGCACCGGATGCCACAACTTACATGAAACATTAAACATACATTATGAGCGCTAAACCGATTAAAACGATTACGATATAGAGGGCATTAGTAAATTATATATTTAACATTAAGGGTGTATATACCAAATTTAATATGTACTTAGTGTGTAACCCAGATTTTGGTGGGTGGGTGGGTGGGTGTCTTGTGTTTACAAGAAAGAAACAATGAAAAGGGGACAATGTTTGGGTGTTGAAATTTGTAAGCGTATAGTGATGTATAAATACATTTTAGTATATGAATAACTTAATGAATAAAGTGTATTAATGATGAGAAGCGATAATTAATAAATGAATGAAACAGTATTACATATAACATATCCATTAGAAATGGATGAATCAACTCTAAGAGACAGCGAGGTCGTATTGCTAACGACCTCATCATTAGCTTCAAAATTCATTTAAGGCTAGGACCACGGGCCATATGACCCCTACCCAATTTGGGATCACAATACATAAATACACTGCAACACAACTTATTTTCCTCAGCAGGCCATGCCCTATTTAACATTGACCCAAAAAGATCGAAGAGGAAAAGGATCCCATCACCTTTAAATGGAATCTGGACAAATTTCTTCAAGGAATACCGGATAAGCCACCTATACCTTGATACAACTCACTCAGCAAGAACTCCCTACTCGAATAGACCATGATACCACAAAACTCGATGCTATTAAGTTAGACATGGCCTGGACCACTCTTTGGCCGAAACATATCTAAGTTTTATGCAAGATATGTTAAAAGTTGAATTTGCTGAAGAAATGATATTCTGCAAACCATTAGAATCCACCACTGATATATATAAGATGGTGCTCCTGTTATGATGGGCAAGAAAAAAGGCTGCTTAAAATTGGTGAAAGAGGAGAATCCAGAAATGCTTCTTGTGCACTGTTATTCATAGAGAGAACTTAGTATCCAAAAATGTTTTCTGTTCTCAACGTGGTACTAAAATCTGTTATAAAATGTATTAATGCTAACAAAGCTGCTAATGCTAAATGTGAGCTTCTTTTCAAACAGTTTTGTGAAAATGTGAGACTTTCATCTCACACTGCGATAAGGTGGCTCTCAAAGGGGAATTTCTTGAAAAGATTTATGGAACTATTTGATGTTCTTGGTGACTTTTTAAGTGACAAGCCTGAAATGAAGCACCTTCTAACCGTTGATGCTAAAGCATTTATTATCTTTGAAAAACTGAATATATTAAATAATAGCTTCAAGGATCAAATAAAACTTTTGTTATTTGGCTTTGTCACATTCAGTGAATTGATAGATTTTGTAAGTTAAAACAAAAACAAAATAGAGACAGAAGGAAAGGAATTTGAGGATTTCATCCTCAAAACCCCGAAGAACAGACTTAATTAAAACGTCGCGAGACGTTTATAAGAGAAAAATTCCAATGTAAAATCAGTTGTTAAAAGGCTGTTGGAAGGGCCTTTTAAAACGTTTTCACCAGCAGAGAAGCCCAGAACTTCGGGCTTCTCGAAAATCAAGGTGAGTAACCTCCTCTTTTTTTTCTCTGACCAACATGACTGTGCTGAGAATGGGGTGTGTGAATGTGCGTGACCCGGGATCAGCTTGGAAGCAAGGTCACTTGCTCAATGATCTCAGGTTGCTTGATTTAGATGTGGTTGCCATTAGTGAAACAAGGATCTCCGCAAAACACGCTTTAGCATCCATTTTCGAGGACGACGAGATATTCTCATCGTCTATTGGGAGCGGGTGGCGGTGTGGCAGTGCTACTTCGGAAATCTTTAGATCTCTAAGTATGGGCTATCTTCCTGGTCTCAAATGGTAGGGTGGTCCTGGACGTGGATGACAGCGAAGGTGGCGCTTTTAGATTGGTGGCAGTTTATGCCCCAACAGGGGATGGAAAGCCAGATTTCTTCAGGTATCTAGACACATTCTGGTGAACATCTCGAACTTTAGTACTAGTGGGGGACTGGAATAGTATTTTGGACGCACTGAAGGGGGTGTAACAGCCTCGAAAGCCTGCCCAGGACTTTCTCGCTTTCTGACAGATATCGACTGGATTTACCTGATGTGCCAGTGTGGACATAGAGCAACCACAGTCGATCATCCAGATCGTATTTAGACAGAGCATTAGTTAGGTCAGAGGATAGGGATAACATAGGTTGTCTGTAGATCACAAATTTGAGATATGAACAGCCGATTGAGATAGAACCCGTAGACAAGGACCCGGTTACCGGAAGTTGAATGCGTCCATACCAGTGCGTAGAGACTACAGGGACCGGATTAACGAACTAGTTCAGTGGCAGTTGACGGGGCAATCATCAACAACAGGGGGTGAATAGCTCTGAAGAGATCGATTAGAGTAGAATCGATAGCATTTAGCAAAGATTTAGCAATAGAAAGAAATAGATTAGAGGGAGAACAAGTTGGCAAACAAGAAGAGGCTTTAGTAAAGGCATCGCGACCGACATGTTAGCGGTGAGAATGGCTCCTGACCATTTCTTTGAGGCGAAACACAAAGGGTGCGTTGTCAGAGCTAAGGCCTGTGCGGTAAAACACGAAGGAACTAAAGCCGTCCGATGGACCCGAACGGTAGAGACGCGACGTGGAAATACGACCACGATCAAGTCGTATACTATCCATATTTCCCTTCTAATGTATACCATGTATAATTTTTTGTCATTCCATCATATGTAAAACCCCTCACTTTATATCTTTGTTTGTATTGCCCCCCTCAACCTTCGCCTTGGTGACAAATAAATCATTATCTTTATTATCATCATCATCATCATCATCATAATCATCATCATCATCATCATCATCATCATCATCATCATCATCATTATCATCATCGTCGTCGTCGTCGTCGTCGTCGTTGTTGTTGTTGTTGTTGTTGTTGTTGTTGTTGTTGTTGTTGTTGTTGTTATTATTATTATTACCTCTGCCTCAGCGAAGGCGGAGGTATTGTTTTCAGTCGTGTTTGGTTGTCTGTGGACAAGATATCTCAAGAACCGCTGGATAGATTTGGATGAAACTTTCAGGGATGTTTGGCCTCGTAACTGAGTAGATTTTGGGGTTGATCCAGTATCGGACATGGATTCTGGATTATTTTTCGGTTTTTTTTTCACTTAATTTTTGAGCGCGTTGGGGTTCATTTTTAGTATTCTTGTTTGTGAGAGCAGTCAAGTTTATTTCAGATATTCTCATTTTAAAAATCATCTCTGGCTAGTCGTTGAGAGGACATTGGTGTTGCCTTGGTGGAGGTTTGTACTCTCTAAGTGCTCTTGATATTATTAATATCATCATCATCATCATCATCATCATCATCATCATCATCATTCGTTAGCACAACGTTTCCGGTTTTAAATCATTTTCGTCATCCACAGCCATCTCTTTTCTCTGTCTGTCATATCTTCAACATCCCTATGAAATTGACCATGCATTCTTTTCTTTACCCACCTATTTTCAGTTTCATTCGTTTTCAATTGCTTGTACAGTGCTTTATCTTTGCAATCTTTTATCCTACACAGACATGTCTTCTTACTTCTAATAATAGCGGTTCTGTGGCATTTTTTACATATTATACTATGTTGCTTTCTTCTGCTCTAATGCTGTGTTCGCATCCAATAAGTCCTCTTCCCTCTCTTTTTGTTGGTACATACAGTCTGCCTGTGTCACTTTTTGGGGTGGAGTGTCCCATATCTAGTTAGCAACTTCCTTGTCTTTCTGTCTAAGCTGTTTAGTTCATCTACAGTCCATGCGATTACCCCTGCTCCATAGCTAAAGAGTGAAAACGCCCAGGTGTTGATAGATTCAATCTTATTCCGTCTGTTTAATTATTATTATTATTATTATTATTATTATTATTATTATTATTATTATTTTATTATTATTACTATTATAATTATTATTATTATTATTATTACTATTATTATTATTATTATTATTATTATTATTACTATTACTATTATTACTATTATTATTATTATTATTATTATATTATTATTATTATTATTATTATTATTATTATTATTCAGTAGTTTTATTTTTATAGCGTGCTTTCTCTTCACTACCGAGTGCTCTGTGTGCCTTGGGTATGTGCTGTGATTTGTTGTGATGCTCTGATGGTTATTGTATGGAAAGTGTTCTGCGTAGGATGTGTGCAGTGCCTAGTAGTGCAATTTTCTGTATGTTATATGTGTTTGTAAGTCCTGGTGTTTTTGTTATGTATTTGTCTGAATATTTTTTTATCATGCCTAATGCACCTACTATGATAGGAATTGTTTCTGTTTTCAGATTCCACATTCTAGTTACCTCTATTTCCAGGTCTTTGTATTTTGAGAGTTAGAGACACGTTGTCATCTGCCGGTATTGATACATCAATTAGAAAGCATTTTTTTTCTTCATGATCTCTGACAACTATATCTGGTCTGTTGGCCTTAATTTCTCTATCTGTGTGTATCGGCATATCCCAGAGTATGGTTGCTTTCTCGTTTTCTGTGACCTTTTCTGGTGTGTGCCTATACCATCTTTTTTCTGTTGTTATTCCATAATGTTGGCATAGCTTCCAATGTATGTAGGTTCCAACTCTGTTATGTCTGTGAATATATTCCTTCTTAGCCAGGACTGGGCAGCTAGAGATAATATGATTTATTGTTTCTTGTCCATCTCCACATATTCTGCAGTTACTTGTAATATTTCTTTTCATTACATGTTTTTGGTAATTTCTGGTGGGGAGGCTTTGGTCTTGTGCTGCAATTAAAAATCCCTCTGTTTCTGCTTTGAGTCCTGAGCTTCTCAACCATTGCTGGGATTTTTCTTTGTCTATTTCTTTTGCGTTTAGTTTAGTGCAGTATTTACCATGAAGGGGCTTTTCTTGCCATCGTTTTATCATGGTTCGTTGCTGTTCTATTTTTAGTTGGATTTCATTTGTTTTATAGCTTTTGTTGTTTCTTCATCATCTTCTTCTTCTTCTTCGTGTTTATTAGGTGGTATGATTTCTTGTTTGTATTTGTCAGCTTCCTTAAATACTGAGAACAGTTTTTTGTTTTGCTCGTGTTTTGCTGCTATCTGGATCAGTTTTCCTTCCTTCTGAAGTAGATATTTTTGCAGTCCTATGGTGGTTATTTTATAGTAGTTTTCCAGCTGTATAAGGCCTCTACCACCTTCTATACGTTGTATATATAGTCTTTCTATGTCAGATTTTGGGTGATGCATCCTAGATCCTGTCAGTATTTTTCTTGTTTTCCTATCTATTTTGGACAGTTCATTTCGTGTCCAGTTAAGGATATTGTAGCTGTAACTTATAACTGGGACAGCTAAAGTGTTGATACCTATTATCTTGTTTTTAGCATTGAGCTCTGTGTTTAGTATTGATCTAACTCGTCTATAATATTCTTTTTTTATTTTCTCTTTCATTTGTGTGTGTTGTGTCTTATCTAGTTCATGGATTCCTAAGTATTTGTAAGTTTGGCTTTGGTCTAATTCTTTTATTTCATTGGTTTTATCTAGTGTGATGTTGTTACTCTTAACTAGTTTTCCTCTTTTCATGGTTACTTTGGCGCATTTTTCTAATCCAAATTTCATATCTATTTCTTTGGTAAATCCATGAACTGTCTTTAATAGTGTTTCCAGCTGTTTGTCATTTGCAGCGTATAGTTTTAGGTCATCCATATATAAAAGGTGGCTGATCGTTTTGCCGTAACATTTATATCCGCATCCAGTTCTATTTAGCATATCAGATAGAGGTGACAGTGCTAAGCAGAAAAGGAGTGGAGAGAGCGTGTCTCCCTGGAATATTCCTCTTCTAATGGGGATGTCTTTGGTTTTCATGAGTCCCTCTTTTGTTTGGAGGTGTAGGACTGTTTGCCATTTATTCATAGAGTGCTCTATGAATTTTATGATTGTTGGTGCTACTTTGTTAATGGCTAGTGTTTCGAGGATCCATGTGTGGGGGATGCTATCAAACGCCTTTTTGTAGTCAATCCAGGCCATACTGAGGCCATACTGAGGCCTTTCTTCTTTCTGTGGCTGTCTTCAGTTACGGCTTTATTAATCATTAGTTGATCTTTACAGCCATATGAGCCCTTGCGGCATCCTTTCTGCTCTTCTGGGAACAGTTTGTTTTCGTCCAGGTGCTTGTTCAGCCTTTGCGATATCACTGCAGTAAATGCCTTGAACATAGTAGGGAGGCAGGTTATTGGTCTGTAGTTTTCTGGTTTTGCTGTTTCATTTGATTTGGGAATTAAGATGGTTTTCCCCTTCGTGAGCCATTCAGGCATTGTCTCTGGCTCTGCTAGTATGCTGTTACAGTTTTCAGCCAGCTTTTTGTGCATTCCTGTTAGATATTTCAACTAGAAGTTGGGGATCTTGTCATGCCCAGGTGCCTTCCAGTTGCTTAGTTTTTGCAGTGCCTGGGTGACCTCTTCAGTTGTTATGGGGGTCCAAAGTTGTTCAGATGCCGAGTTTCTTATTTTCATACTCCTTTTTTTGGCTGTTCGTTCGCCGACCATATTTCTCTCCAGAATTCTTCCAATTCTTCTGCCGTTGGTGCTGCAGTGACTTCTATTTTATTTTTGCCCAGTTCTTGGTAGAACTTTTTGGGGTCGGAGTTGAACTTTTTGTTCTGTTCAAAGAAGCGTTGGCATTTCTCGTACCGGCGGATCCTTTGAGCTTTGGCAAGGATATCTTGCTTCAGCTTTTCTTTTATCTCCGGCAAATCTTTTTCTGTGATGTTATATTTGCGGAGCATTTTTGTTCTCTTTTTGTTGCTCAGTAGCGTTGCTTGTTTGCTGATTTCATTAAGAATCGACAGGTCTTTTCTAATTTTTTTATTTTGTTTTGGATGTTATTTATCCACAGGGTTTATTTGGGTGGTGGTACTCCTGTTTGGGCGGGTTTGGGTGAGTATCCAGCTTCTTTTGTGGCTGCAGTGGCTGCTGCGTATATCAAGTCATTTAGTTCAGTGATATCACTTTTTTTTGTTTCAGTGGCTAGTTCAGTGACGGCTAGGTTTATGTTGTTTATAATTGGTGTTGTTATTGCGTTTATTTTTATTCTTGGGAGGTATGGTCGGTGGTCCATTTTGGGCTCTGTGGTTTTCAGTTCTTTGATTATTTTATTTTTTATATTATCATAATCATTAGGCTCCCCTTCGTTGTTTACATCGTGTTTGTTGGGAATGTTGCGTTTGTCTTCGTGTTTTACAGTTTCAGTGTTTATATTATTGGGCATTGTTGTGTGGCTTCTATCTACATTTTCCTGGTGTATTTTTTCTTTTAAATGTTCTATTTCTATTTCTGATATTTTTTTGGCTTTGAGAATGTATCTTCGTACGTTAGCTAATTTATTAGGGTTCATTGCTGTATCCAAGTCTATATCTCTATTATTTTCCTTCCATATTTTATATGTATGTGTTGTTGTATTTTCATTTTGTGGGTAGAGCATTGCTGTGAAGTATGCGTGTAAGATAGAAATGTATTCCTCACGTGTCCATTTACGTCTTTTGGGTTTTAATTGCGGGACATGAGGTACAACGTCCGGCCCATTATTTTGACGGTCGTCATTTTCGTAGGGTACCGGTCCGTTTATTTCTGTTGTCACATTATTTCGCACGTGTAGTTTTTCGTACATTTTTTGTTGTAGGTTTAATGTACGTACCGCTCGATTGTTATTCTTGGGTTGAATAGTATCGGTGGTATTAATTTCTTCGTAGTTCCTTTGTACATGGTGTTTGAGGTCGGGGATGATCGTGTTGTTCCACGCATGTTTACATGTGTTGTGTTAGAGGTGGAGATAATATCGAGTCAAAATACATCATTTCGTTTCGAAAATAGTAATAAATTTCAATTAGTATTACTTACTCGGATATAGTCCAATTCTTTGTTAGTAAATCTTTGGCTCCATAGGGTGTCCTTGTTTTCGATGTTTGTGGATAGATTTCGGAGCTCTGTATTTTCCTTCTTACATCTTAAACGTCCCCGGTGTCTCCTCTTAAACGTCCCCGGTGTCTTATTATTATTATTATTATTATTATTATTATTATTATTATTATTATTATATTATTATTATTATCTCCGTATGTTAGTTGATTTATTAGGGTTCATTGCTGTATCCAAATCTTTATCTAGGTTATTTTTCTTCCAGATTTTATATGCATATGTTGTGTTTTCGTTCTGTGAGTAGAGTACTGTTGTTTTGATTTTATTTGCGGGACATGAGGAATAACGTCCGGCTCTTTATATTCATGGTCATCACTTTCGTAGGGTGACGGTCCGTTCATTTCTAGTGTTAAATGGTTTTGAAAAAGTAGTTTTTCGTAGGTTTTGTGTAACAAGTTTATTATTATTATTATTATTATTATTATCATTATTATTATTATTTTTATTATTATTATTATGGATAATATACTTTTGGGGTAGTTGTTGCTTAATAGATTGTTACTGAGTTTGATCATTTCTTTGTGGTGTGTTTCACGATCGCTACTTATATTCTTTGCACGATGTTTTAGGCACTGAGCAATCCCTCTCTTTACACTGTATGGATGGTGAGAATTGAAGCTGAGGTATAGTCCAGTAAAGCTCGGCTTGCGGTATACGGATGTCCTGAATCCATACTTGGTACGTGTTATCAATACGTCCAGGAATTACAGCTGATTGTCTTTTTCCTTTTTCATTGTGAACTGTATGGGTGGCTTTATTGAGTTCACATGATCTAACAGCACTTGGACATCTTCCTGGTGGGGCCAGAGTATAAAGGTGTCATCAACATATCGCAGCCATAGGGTTGGTTTTAGTGGCGTTGATCCTAAAGCCAAATTCTCAAAGTATCCCATGTATATATTGGATATTACCGGTGATAATGGCGGCCCCAAAGCTAAACCCTCCTCTTGTCGATATATATCAGTGTCCATACTGAAGTAGGTAGTTTCTACACAGAAGGTAAAAATTTCCATCAAGTTTCTTATTAGTATACTAGTGCATTCTTTTAGATGGGTGTCTGTCACTAGTTTTTCTTGTATCACCGATAGTGCTTCACCAGTGGGACTTTGGTGAACAGGTTTATCATATGTAGACTCACTATCTGGTTGGATTCAATGAGAGTATCCTTGATCAATTCTGGGAAGTGGGTGGAATTCTTCACGTACGATTTTGACTTTCCTGCTAATGGACTGATTATATCC
The DNA here is from genome assembly GCF_006345805.1 of Octopus sinensis. Lineage (NCBI taxonomy): Eukaryota > Metazoa > Mollusca > Cephalopoda > Octopoda > Octopodidae > Octopus > Octopus sinensis. The sequence goes on along the minus strand of NC_042999.1, from coordinate 165,063,651 downwards.
AATCCACAAGGAAGTGGCTCAGTTGATGACATGCTGAAACTCTACAGCTCACTATAGGTCTTAATGGAATACGATCCTTGTGAGTCTTAGGGAGAGCGTACATGTGTGGTAGTTTACTGTGATGTTGAGTCAGTTGCCTGTATTTCATTGGTGTAAAGTGATCCTTGTTCTTGATTAAGATCTGTGACAACTTCCTCTCTGTTTTCAGAGTTGTGTCTTTCTTTTCTTTGCTGTAGCTATCATCATTTATAAGACTTGCCAACTTTTCAGAGTGGCCAGACTTGTTCATCACTACTGTAGCATTTCCCTTGTCTGCTGGAAGTATTATGATGGAATTGGAGAAGGCTGGAGAGTATATCAGCCGAAACGTTGTGTTAACAACAAACAGGATGAGGACAAATATCCGTCGAATGTAAATAATGTAAATAATGTAAATAATGAAAATAATACAATGGAATTGGTGGCAGCCAAAGTGTCCTATGTCCAGCACCTTCACTACAATCACATTCACTATAGTATTAGCATAAGACTACAGCAATATCTATAGCAAGAATAACAACATCAACAACAAGAAGAATACTTCAATACCACCATAGTCATTTCTAGCAACAGTAAAAAAACAGCAGCAATAGCAGCAGCAGCAACAACAACAATAAGTACAACAACAAACCACTTTTGATTGTTGCCAACAAGACGTTTCTACTCAGCAGGTTTTATGATTCTATCCAGATTTTATAATAGATCGGATGTTATCGTGTGTCGGTTGATTTTAGATTAGTGTTTCTCTGGAAATTTCCTTAGCAGAAAAACTACTTAAATATACTTTAATGACATCTGCAAAGTGAATAAAACCATAAAACTGTGTGTGTTGTAGTTATATATATATACATACACACACACACACCACACACACACACACACACACACACACACATATATATATATATATATATATATATATAGATATATATATATATTATATATATATATATATATATATATATATATATATAGATAGATAGATAGATAGATAGATAGATAGATAGATAGATAGATAGATAGATATAGATAGATAGATAGATAGATAGATAGATAGATAGATAGATAGATAGATATATGTATAATGATACTGTTGTTCTGGCCATTTAGCAGGAAGTCAGCTTTGATCTGGTAGAACTACGATGAGAGAAATTCCAACAGTGACCATCCGTTTTGAGCAGCTGCTTATGCTATCTCTAATGTCTTTCTAAGTTTTGTTACGGCGGTGGCCCAGAATGACCATCACCAGAAATCAATAAAACAGTCAGCTTATACTAATGAATGTTGACTTTTCGTATTGAGTAACTTCCTTTTAATCTATACCAGGTTGGTATTGATCTGGTCACCTATTCTCTGCTGGGTTGCAGTCCATGTTGTATCAGAATTTGATTTTCATCCATCAGTGTTTTATATTTTAAAATTCAATGAAGTTGAAGAATGCAATTAAAGATTTTAAAAAAATTACCTAAAGCCAACAAGTTTATAGGGAAAGAGTATTGTCATTCGCCTTGACATCCAGTATAGTACTGGCATTTATTTTATGAAATTCCGATACAAAAGAGGCTAGCTCAAATAACTGCAAGCTAGATACAGTTTTGATTTAGCTATGCTTTCATAAAGAGAGAGCTGCTTGTTTTGGATAAGCTCTGTGGCAATTGTAACGCGACCATATGAGATGACGGCGAGTAGGAAATCGCTATCTATATACGTACTCTTTTAGTATCCTCGCAGTGTTCTGTTTTGGAATTATCGTAGGACTACTGTTACGAGGAGTTCAAATTCAAATATTGTGGTGAGAGACATCATAATTATGTCTATCCCCTTTACTTACCTTGGCATTGTTCTGATTATCATCAGTAACCCTTGACATAGTGTTCCACTTTAGCACTACAATACAGTACCCCAAATTTAACGTAACATTACAGCGGACAATATTTTACATCACATGTAAATTCATATTCGATTCTCCATTTGGGAGGTAAGAATTAACATGGATTGTACTAGTTCTGTCTTTGTCATCAACCTTTCAACAAAGTATCTCAACAATCCTCACAGAACACAAAACAACATACTTTGCATCATCATGTATCATGCATACATCACACTTACAACCACTTAGCTGACAACATTCTGACACCTAGACATCCGAGGAAAACGTCTTACTATTGATGCACCATACTTCTACAATGATAGTCCTTGTCACAGTATACACCATGAATACGAAATATTCAGATGCGTCTTCAATATCTCTTAATGCTACTTACATAACATTCTAAACACATTGTCCCTCCCATTTAGTCTAGAAACATCTAAATGATCCAGAATACTTGAAGACCATTACTCCTTCTACTTACTCCACAAACATAAAGTAGATGCACACAAAAGTAGTTATAGCATCAGTAGTCTCTTGAGTGCCAAAATCTGTGACAGGATGTTTACACTTTTTGTCAGTCGTGGAACAATAGCAGACATCTTCTAACCGAACTCATCACACATTTCTAATGTTGCTGCAGTCACCATCAGAAATAACTTATAGACATACAAAAACAGATTTGTCAACTGCTGAAAAGAAACCAAAAACCTCCGCCTCAAAAAACACAGGCTTAGTTTGCAAAACAGTATCCTATATTGTGAAGCACTGCATCATACCAAAGAGCATAATATGGTCCACTCCAGTTTGACATGTGGATTATCTGATTCTGTCTGATGTAACAGATCATTGGATCGCATCTAGTTGTTCGATCGACAAACTATGTAGCATAGCTCTGCAAACTTAAGGCAGTCCTTGAGCTATAAAATAATAAAATAACAACAAATTCACTTTAATTCAACATATAACAAAGAGGGGCCAACGAGGCAGTTTCAATAGCGTCACTTAATCTGCTAGAAATAAATTCTACTCTATGTTCAATAACAACTAGCATATCAGTATGATGATGGTGGTGGTGATGATGATGAGATGATCCTTTCTGCTATAGGCACAAGGCCAGAAAATTTGACGAAGTGGGTGGTGAATTCAACTCCACTAATCAACTGGTATATCGATCTCGAAAGGATGAAAGGCAAAATCGACCTCGGCGGAATCTGAACTCAGAATCTAGAGCCAGAGGAAAGGCCGCAAAGCATTTTGCCCGGCGTGCTAGCGATTCTTACTGCTCACCGCATACCCCAAGCAGTCGAAGGCCACATCTTATCGTCTATTTTTCCACATCTTGATGTTTGTTGGATTTCCCCTTGTTGTGTTCTTTCTGTCGTACACTTGATATATATATATATATATATATATATATATATATATATACATTTGTATATATAGCCAAATCAAACATTGAAAATTGAAGATTAATAATCGAACCTTAAAAATAACAAATAACAACAAAAGAACGTACATATGGAAAGTATCAGCTTGACGCTCAGTAGGGGTAGAAAAAGGGTGGCTTTTTTACGTTTCCAGGCTTTTACGTTTCGAGCATATACTCATATACATATAAACATGCACACATACAGATGTACAGACGTAAGTGTGTTTATATGCACATGTGTGTGTACGTGTATGTATGTGTGTGTGTGTGTGTGTATGTGTGTGTGTGTGTGTGCCTGCCTGTGTGCGTGAATGTGCGCTCTTGTGTGTGTGTATGTGTTGGTATGTATTCACTGCGAAGGTTGTCTTGAAATTGGTGTTTAAAAATGAAAAGTACGGTCCACAGTGGGAGTAACTACGTTAAAAGATTGGCATACAGTTCCGAGGCGTTTATAACGCATTCCCTTGAAGATTACGCCCAATGGAATTCGGGGAAAAGAAATGTCAAGCAAATGCTTTCTGCATAAAATGTAAAATACATATATAAAATTAGAATATAAAACATGGAATGTCTGTAAGAATGGATTTATGGGTTGCGTTTTGCCTTTCAACAGGTCACCTATATGCCATAAATCTGTTCGATCAGGGCTGACCTCGAACCTCGCAACAAAAGAATCATTATGTAAACAAATCAACATTATTTTTGTCATCATTCTCTAATCATTTTCAGCATCAGTGTTTCCATCATCATCAATATCATAAGGATGCTCATTATCATCATCAACATTACTATCACTACCACCCTTACAGCAGAGACTTTGGGATTACAACACTCACTCTCAAAAACGAGATTGAACCGTTATATATTTATATATTTGTTGGCTAGTAACTGGTGATGACTCACAAACACGTTGCTGCTAATTCTAATCGAGTAAACAATTTCCAATATGAGAGATCAGATTCCTCTAAATAATGTTTCCAATAAGTTTTCAATAAGAGAGATCAGTTTTCTGTAAATAATACAAGGAAAACGGAACGTGAAACGTGATATTGCCAAGAGTCTAATAAATTCTTCGAATTAAATATCGAAAAGTCTTGAACTGAATTTTATTTTATTTTGTTTCCAGATTACCCTGAAACATGGGAACGCAGGTATGTACGTAAATTATTTGATTACACAAGAAGCACTTGAGGGAGTGGGTTTAATCGATTAAATCGAACCCTGTACTTGACTAGTACTGTTAGTTTTTGGCATGGAAGGTTGAGAGGCATAGTTGACCTTGGGGTGTGATTTGAATTCAGAACATATGGAGGCAGAAAAGATACGGCGACGCATTTTGTTCAACGCTCTAACAATTCTACTAATCGAAAGAAAACAATTGTGCAATAATGCCTGCATAACATACTCATTGTAGTTTCTGAGGGAACATGTTCGTGGTGGGTCACCCTGCTAGAAATAACTGCTACTTCAAATCCCAACCAACTGTCTTAGAAAGTACAACATTGGAAAATATTTCCTGCACAAAGAAAAGGACAGGATGGCCACGGTTGGAATCATAGATTTGCTCGATCAGGGCTGTATAAGTTATATATTGCTTGCAAGTTTCTTGATATGAACTCGTGTGTTGAAACAGATTTTGTTGATTCTTGAGAGGGTAATTGTGCCAATAATAAACACATACTAGTTCTATTTCGCTTCTTTCATTTATTATTATTGGTCAGTTAGTAAACCAATGTAACCAGTTAACTACTAATCAATAGCTTCATTGATCGTTCGGTAAGTAAGTCAATCAGCCAGATTTATCAAAGGCCTTTTGTCGCCAA
>NC_042999.1:164993487-165053487 GCF_006345805.1 Octopus sinensis | reverse complement strand
TCAATATATCTGTATGCGTATGTACTTTATGGTGTATATATGTATCTTGATGTGGATATATGTATGTAGATATATATATATCTATGAATATGTTTAATTATATTTGTTTACGTGCCTACATGTATGTTAATATTGTATATATGTATGTATTTATGTAGATATGCATGTCTGTTTTATATGTGTGCTTTTGCAAGCTAACAGAAGTGTTTAGCATTTGTTAGATACTTTTGGGGAACACCAACTTCCAAATCATTTCTCTCTCTCTCTGTCTCTATCTATCTATCTTTTATCTTTCCCTTTCTGTTTTTCTCTTTGGTTTTTTTTTCTTTCTCCTACCACTTCTTTTGTCTTCTTTTTCTTTTCTAACTTGCAACAACTAAGTTGTATATTTAGAAATACGCACGGAGACGCATTCTGTGTGTATATATATGTACGTAGATACCTATATATATGTATATGTATAACTAAATGTATACGTATTTTTAAGATGTTAGTTCTTTGTAAAGGTTTCTATTTTAAGCGGACATACCTTTTTAATTTATTTCAATTTATTTTACCATTAATTATTTTACCCTGGGTATATACAGGTTTTTTTCCCCTTCTACTAAAAGATAATTTTTGATTTAGGTTTTCTTCCGCTTTTATAATGATATGATTTTAAATCGTAATTGTAATTTCATGTAACCGGTTATTGAAAAGACCGTTAGTTGAAAAGGACCAATGAAACAAAACAATTTTCAAATGTGTATCTATCAACGCAGTTGTATATTTATGCATATAACTTTAGTTTTGTTCCATTCTCAACCAAAGCTGTCCGACGAACGACAATGTGAAACTCTGAGTAACAGTTTTTGCAGTTTTCTTAATAACACACACACACAACCACGCACACACACACACACACACACACACACACACACACACACACACACACAACACACACACACACACACACATACAGGAGTGCTGGAAAGTTACTAGCTTTAAGGGTGTTAGGAAGGCCTTTTGGAAATCCAACCTTCTGATTTCTTTTACAGGGTTTAGAAAAACTGAAGGACCACTGTGATAAGTGTGTGAATCCGAGATGGGGATATGTTGAATGAAATCATAATTAACTGATCATCTTGTATTTTCATTTACCCAGTGTGCATTTATAATATTCTTTTATATTTTCTAATTTCATTCCAGAAAGCTCTCATTAAGCAACTTTGATATTGGTTTCAAATTTTGGCGCAAGGCCAGAAATGTTGGTGGAGAAGGCAAGTCGATCACATCGAATATATATATATATATTGTTGGCATAATACGGATGTATAAACTTTTTTTTGAGCGGTGAATTTTGAAGAAGATAAAGCTATATATAACATCGTGTAAATACTGAATTTTTAAATAAGTAATGGTTGAGTACTGGGGATCGATGTAATCGATCTTAATTTCTTCCATGAAATATCTGGCCTTGCGTCTATATATATATATATATATATATATATATATATATATAAGAACAATTAAGATTCAAGTGAGTTCCAATGAATTCACATGAATGTGATACTTAACTTAGATGCACCAGAAATCTATATGGTATTAACCATAAAATAATGTTGGGTGATTATAAACAAGAAAAAAGCAACAAGAATGGATTAGTTGTTCAGTACAATTGTTTCATACGAAGAACAGCTTTATCAAAAGCTGCAAATATTGCAGCAAATACAAGTGTCCCGTATTCATCAGCCAAAATACATATGAGTTTTCCAAACATCCTAGGGGGTGAGGCTACACTCATGAAGTATCGAAGAGAGTTCTATGAAAAGCAAAGTTAGATTGTAAGCAGACTTCAAAAGTTCTCTAATGATGTACAGTTTTATAAAAGGTTTTTAAAAAAAGTTCGTTAGCTTCACAGAAAAGGTAAATCCATCCGTAATAATGCAGGTATAATTTCCGGAGATATGAGGAGATATTTCATACTCAGAGAAGATGAATGTATCCATAATAATGTAGATGTAATTTCCTGATATATGAGAAGATGTTGATCACACTTCTAATCGTTTCACAAAACTACTATGTTGGAAGAAGAGATTGACTATATTGGCTAAAAGAAGTCTCAAAAGAAATCAGTGAAGCAGAAACCGCCCAAATAAGGACATTATGGGATATTATGGGAGGAATGGGTGTAAGTACACAACCTACAAAGTTTAGTTTATTTCTGTGGTGACAGAAAATTTAGGTCATTGTTGCAGGAATCTGAGATTTATAATTTATAAAAGAGAACATTACTTTTGACCATCATACAGCTATTAACTGCCACTCCTACAGAGTTAAAGGCAGGTATAAGAATATAAAGAGAACAAAAGAAAGTATCAAAGGGGTCAAAGGCTATCAGTAGAGGAAAATACATTAAGAGATTTAAGTGCAATACTAGAGCAGGAGGTTATTTATTTATTTATTTATTAATGTTTCTATTTATACTAATGTTTATACATTGTAAGACGGACTTTAGGTCTATACCTAGAGGTCAATTAATTTCTATAGTAAAAGGCGTGAGAGTATTGTTTATTCAAAATATAGTGAAAATCATAGTGAAAAATCTTTATATTATTATTAAGGGAGTAGCATTACTTATTAAACTTAGAATAGAATTAGAAAGTATTAGCATTTTATTTGATTTAAGTTGGGTTAATTAAATTAGATTAAATTAAATTAACTATATAGTCAATTAAAATTTTTGGCAAGTTACAAATACCATTTGTTTCTTTGTGTTCTAAAACAGGTATAGTTGGAAAGAAAGAACACCAGTAAGAGCTAACAGATATCTATTTAAAATATATATATTAGAGTTTTGCTTTTTTAGTAAAAAGAAGATAGACCTAGCTCTATACGATTATTCTCTACGATTATTCTCTACGATTTTTATTTAAAATATTTAAGAGTCTTAATTTTTGAGTGAATACAATATGGACCTAATTCAATACGGTTATTTAAAAATGTTTTATTTTTTCTATGCCTTAAAATTTCATATGTCTCCATGGAGCAGAGTTGGCAACCTACCCTGTTATTTCTATAAGGCATCGCTCTTCTAACTATTTCCCAATTAAGGTTATATTTAATATTATTATTTTTGAGTTCCCAGATCTTACTTGAAAGTGTGGTGCAACCAGCTTTATGACGTAACTTAAATGAGGAGATATGGTTGCTAACTCTTTGTTTAAATTTTATAGAACAACCTAAATAAAAAAATTTGCTATTCTCAGTAGTTATGGTACATTTATAGATTACGTTATTTACTCCACACAGACCAGGTGCCGGGCATTTTGACTTAATTCTACGATTACACCTAGGAGGATCATCATCAGATGTAGAATTATTTAAGGATAGATATCCCATATTGTTGCTATTCAGATTACTATGAGTTTAATTATCGTTATTATAGGTAATGTTGTTATCTAAGCCGTGTTATCATTTATCGATCCGCTTACACTATCATTTAGCTCTATAGTCATATCATAATTACTCACATTATTGGTATTGCTAGTATTTATATCCGAATGCATATTGCTGTTATATATATCAATGTTGTCTTCATTCTCGATATTTTCTCTATTAGCATTGCTCCTATTATTATCATTATTATTCCTATTAATATTAATATTATTATTAGTTATTCCATGGTTATTGATGCTACCTTTGTTTTGATAGTTACTATTATTGTGGTTATTATTTTTATTTTTGATAATATTATTGCAATTGTTATTGGTATTCATGTTGGTATTAGTCTTATTATTCCTGGCTAGCTTAATGTTTTTATTATTAATCTTAGCTATTACAGTGGACATATTTGGGAGGGTTGAATAAGAAATCCTAACCGTTCTTTTAGAAATTATTCTATGATATTTATGAGAGGCTGGGAAATTTTTTTCTAGAATTAATTTGAATCTGCCTTGTATATCCGATAAAATCGCTCAGTTGAAAGGAATATTCAGCCAGATTATATCTTTCTTATTAAATTTTCTTAAATTAGAATTAGGGTTAGTTGAATTATTACTAATCCCACCAGAGCTATTATATTTATTACTATTATTTGTATGCTTTTTTATTTATCTAAATTGGTTTTATCAGAGTTACCTATGCTCTGGTCTATATTTTTTATTCTTATACGTTAGATTTGTACGTTAGATTTGTTACCACCGTAAATCTATTTCTACTTTTATTTCGGGCGTGATCTATATTATTGTTTACGTGGTTACTGCTACCTCCATTTTTAGGAATATGTAAGCTCTCCTTATCAATAAAGGTAATCTTTTGGTTGTATCCTGCCTTAGATAACGCCGCATTATAATGCTCAAAATGAGAGTTAAATATATCATTATTAGATGATAATTTAGAGATTCTTAAGGAAATATTTCTAAGTAAAGATTTTATTATATTTGGGGGATGATTGGATAATTTATTTACGTATCTCGTGGTTTCACCTTCCTTTCTAAATGGGTAATTCAGCTTAGAGTTAAGGTCTAATGTAATATCTAGAAAATTGACTATTTTAGTGCCAGGTTCATAAGTTATGCTAAGGTTGAAATCTTTAGAGAACCTATTAATTTTCTTTCTAATCCGTTCAATGCTAGATTTATTATTACAAGGAATAACAAACAGAGCATCATCCCTGTATAGACCACCTTGTAATTCCGGGATCTCCTTTTTTATGCACTTTAATAGATACGCACCTACCAAATTAGTTACCTCAGCCGAATCACTAGAACCCATGGGTATATCGAAATTATTGGGGGTATCTGCTCTAGTCCATAATTTTCCTTCAAATTCTATAAATGTTTTTCTAGCATATACCACTATATCGATTTCCTCTCTAGATATGAGGGAGCGATTCATGGCAAATATAAGTGATTTATTTAGCAAAATGGGGGAAATACTAGAGTAATAATTATTTATGTCGAACTAAATAAAGGAAAGACTACTAGTATTAGTTAGAGAATTAAACCATTTTAATACTTCATCGGTATTTAGCCAGAGACTTAAGGGAAGAATCGGGGTTATTTGGGGTAGAACAGTATCCAGGATAGATTTACTAAGTCGGCCAATGTCTGACTTAGTTGGACAAATAAGTCTTACCGAAGGGTTTTCCATGAAATTCTTTTTGTGGTCCTTAAGGTTGATTCTAGGTTCACACGGTTTAAGCGGCTCCGTTCTATCCGTTAAATTGTATCTTTCCATAATTTCTTTCATTTCTAGGTGTATTTTTTTCAAATTATTCTTTGTAGTAATTTTATATTTGGAGTTGAGTTCCTTCTTAATTAGCTTGCTATAAAGAGTGTAATCTACTCTATACAGATTACCAGTTTTATCCGCTGGCACTAAGATTCCTTGTTTATTCCGAGTTGAATAAACAAAGTTTCTGAGATGTTTGAGGTGAGGGTTGTATCTTAACGGGTGTTCTTTGAATTTAATATCTTCTATAAGATTCAGTAGATCTTTTTCGAAATTTTTGCAGGAGTGGGTTCGGAGGCGGGCTCTTTCTGGTTCTAAAAATTATTTTAGAAACCTTTTATAAAACTGTACATCATTAGCGAACTTTTGAAGTCTGCTTACAATCTAACTTTGCTTTTCATAGAACTCTCTTCGATACTTCATGAGTGTAGCCTAACCCCCTTGGATGTTTGGAAAACTCATATGTGTTTTGGCTGATGAATACGGGACACTTGTATTTGCTGCAATATTTGCAGCTTTTAATAAAGCTCTTCTTCGTATGAAACAATTGTACTGAACAACTAATCCATTCTTGTTGCTTTTTTCTTGTATATATATATATATATATATATATATATATGACCGCACGCGTATCGTTGGCGATTTTCTTTCTCCGTCTTCCCTTCCTTGGACCTTTCCTTTTTCTATGTTTCTGACGAAGAGCTCCACTTGAAATGTTAAATCCTCCTTCTTTCTTTCCTTTCTTGAGCGTCCAATAACACTATACTTGTTCTACATTCTCGTGTTGTTGTGTTTTCTCTTTGTTCATGTTTGGATTAACTATATATATATATATATATATATATATATATATCCATTATTGTACTATGTAGCATATTGTAGCATATTGATGTGAACAATAATTTCTCGTGTCTTTATAGAAATTGCTCCGGAAAACTAAATATTAATGCATAGAATGATAGGCAAAGGAAATTGGCTTTTTCGGCGTTTGCTTTGCAGGAAATGGCTAATGTGGTCCATTGTGATCAGAAGTGTGTCATGAAACACCACCAGTATCACGTGACTAACCAATCGTTCAATAATGATTCAGAAGCATTCAGAATTATTGCATTTCATAAACATGTATTCCCAGGGTAAGCAGTATGACTCCTTGTTTTCTTTAATACTAAACTTGTTCAAGACGACGAGCTAACAAAATCGTTCCCGCGCCGGGCAAAATGACTAGTGGTAATTCGTCCGTCTTTACGTCCTGAGTTCAAGCTCCGCTGAGGTCGACTTTGCTTTTCATCCTTTTGGGATCAATAAAATACGTACCAGTCAAGCACTGGGGTCGATGTAATCGACTTGCCCTCATCCCAACATTACTGGCCTTGTGCCAAAGTTTGAAACCAATATTAACCTTGTTCAATGAGTGCTTGTTGGAATGATTTTAGAGAATATAAAACAATATTCTTTTCTACTCAAGGCACAGGGCCGAAATTTTGAGGGAGGTGGCCAGTCGATTACATCGACCCTAGTACGCAACTAATACTTAATTTATCGCCCCCGAAAGGATGAAAGGCAAAGTCAACCTCGGTAGTATTTGAACTCAGAACATAAAGACAGACGAAATACCACTAAATATCTCAGCCGGCGTGCTAACGTTTCTGCCAGCTCGCCGCCTTAGAATATAAAACAATATTAGAAATACAGTACGAGTTGGTGCTAAAAAAATTCCTGCTTCTGTCAACTATGTCAAGACCATAAAATCAATTAAATGGATTTTATCCTGTTACTGCTGCTGTCTATTTTGTTTCAGTAATTGGACTGTGGCCAAGCTGGAACACCATCTTGGAACAAATCGACTGCAGTACTTATTTTTTAAAACCTGACACTTATTCTATATGTGTGTGTGTGTGTGTTTGTGCATATGTACACACACACACACACACACACACACACACACACAACAACAATCACACACTCACACACATACACAAACACACACACATGTATACATATGACCGAAATTGCCCCAATACAAGATCGGTATTTCGCCTGATCCTCTGATGATCCATGAGCTTCCATGAAGTAGTAGTTCGAACAAATAAATATCAAATAAGACTTGGCTTGTTTATTATTGATCCGCAGAAAGTAGAATTCTTTTTCAAGACCTAAATCCCTCGGTCAAACAATGGATTTGTGATAAACTCTTTTAGGTGGTTCGTATAATATTTCTTTTCTTGTGTCTATTCCATGCCGTTATTTACGACGTCTATCTTTGTTGCGTTTGAGAGGAAACCTATTCGCCAGATGTGATTATTAATTTTACTTTCTCAAGCGTAACTCACAACAGTTCTCTGTCTCTGAATCTGGAAGAGATTTACCTCTTACATCGAACTATATTTATCTGCACGATATTACACTTAGAAAGATACTAAATATATCTTCAAACGCTAGAGATTTCTTTATAAAACTAAATAAACTTCACCCTTCTTCTGAGGCAGTAGACTTTATAGGCTGCACATAACTGCATCTATATGCGTGGCCACGAGAAATTTACTCCGCCATTTATAGAAATTTTGTCGATATATGTTGCTGTATCTATTCTGGTAGAGTGATTTATATTCCAGTTCAATAAACAGGATCATTGATTTGACACTGAACAGTGTTGATGTCAGCATTTATTTATTATACATACAATTCTGAACAACTGATCACTTCGCTTTTTATTATTCATTTTTATTTATTTATTATTTATTTTTATTATTTCTCCGTGCTTTAATAGATTTTTAGCAATAGGTTTTATTTAAGTTTTTATTCATTATTTGCAGAGTGTAATTGCGTTGAGGCCATAGAAGGTGTACTTTATAAATTGTGAATTTAGTATTATATCCTGACTTCTAGTTCAATCAATGGTTTACAAACACCACAAATTGCTTTTATTCTTTCATGAAATTCACAGTCTTCGCACCATACATGTCTGCGTTTAGTGTCCCAGATTCAAATCACTGTTATAAATATTTCTCCTTTGTATCTGTGAGTTATTTTGCTAAAGGCATGGACGTCACACCTTCTCATACTCCTCGCCTACTTATTTTTGTCATTGACTGCCAGCGCAAAATAGATATATTAGTAGGTATTGTCCTATGTCTATCATTTACAATATACTGACGTATGTACATATGTCCGTTTGTGTATCAAGGTATGTGTGTTATGTGTATGTGTTATGCAAGTGTGTATATTAATGCTTGTTTTTATGTTAAGCTATAATGAAATCAAATTTACATCAAACTGAAGGAGAACTCAATACTCTTGTAGAGTACATATTTATTATTCTTTAGCAAGAAAAATATATATGTATATATACAGTGTGTGCGTGCATGTCTTTGTGCGTGTTGTGTGTGTGTGATTTTATACATACACACATACATGCACATATACACTCTAACAAAAGCGTGCGCGCGCACACACTCAAATACACAAATACACGTATGGAGAGAGAGAGAGAGAGAGAGAGAGAATAAGAGAAGGGAGGAGGGGAAGAGTGAGAGAGATTCATGTGCTTAGGATTAAGGACTTCATTGTTTCTATGGATCAACGGATATTTCTTTTTTATCTCTTACACTTAATCCTCGATATATATATGTATATATATGTATGTATGCATGCATGTATGTATGTATGTATGTATGTATGTATGTATGTATGTATGTATGTATGTACGTATGTATGTATGTATATACACTCACACATACGCATAAATACATATATATAGTTACGGTCACAAATCCAGGAGACACTATTATCTCTGTCGATATTAGTATCATTGGAAAGTTGACCAACGCTTTTGTTTCGGTTCTCTGTTGAAGTAAGTTCGTCCACAATTTCTGTGACCAAATAGAATATATATTGGGGAACTGTGTGGTTCTTGAGTGTTCTTTCCACACGACTAGTAATAAGTTGTTTTCTCTTCACTTCTGCTCATTTTGTTTATACATTTTGTTTTCGCTACTGTTAAGCAAATACTAATACCGACAGTAATGTCTCACAAGAAACGATGCAAGTGACTTAAGATCAATTCGAATAGACTTCTATAGCATCGCCTAGATACTATACAATACTCGAAATTTGTTCAAATTGATCTTAAATCTCTTCCCGCTTCTTTTCTGTTTTATTACTATTTCAGTGGAAGTTTGTAGCTGATATCAAAATAGTGTGGTATTTATTGTCAGCGGCGATTTCTTCTATAGGCTAGTTAACTGTCTTAATTTGGAGCAATTTGAAGGGAGCGGGTAAGTCGATTACATCGACCCCATTGAAAGACTGGCACTTATTTTATCGACTCCGAAAGGATGAAAGGCAAAGTCGACCTCGGCAGAATTTGAATACAGAACGTAAAAGCGGGGTAAATGCCGCTAAGCATTTTGCCCGGCGTGCTAACGACTCGACCAGCTCGCCATCTTAACTGTCTTAAATATTAGTATCCTTATAAATGTTACAAATGCATTGTGAATATTATTGTCTTGTACGATAGAAGTTTCGACTGTTGTACTCCAAATTTTCTTGGTTAATTTAAGCCCACTGTATCTGTTATGTTGTACATTTTCGCCAGTTTCTAGATATTTGTTGTACTCGTGTTAAACACGGGTAATCGGGAGGCCATCGATGCTAAGTTTTGTGTTTGAGAAACTGCTTTCATTCTATACCTCAGAAAAATCAGTTTATGGTCTCTATGGGAAGAAACTTATTTTACTATGATTTTATCTTCTTTCCTTCTCTGATAAAGGTCAAAGGTGAGAGGCAAACTTGTAGCTAATGATGGTGCATTGTTGTCGTTTTCGGTAAGAAAATTTCTGTCAACGGTTTGAGTTAAAACGTATAAACTATAGAAATGTATAAACTATAGAAATCCCCGCATTTCATAAATATGTTTTGCTTCTTCAGACGTGGCTCGTGTTGTGAATATAGATATCGAAATGTCTAAATTAGCGTCACAGGTTGTTGACATTTTCTTCTAGATTGTTTTCACTTCATTTATTTTATTTTACATCCACGTAGGTAGTTTATGTACACAGCAGGGTATCAACTTGTCAGCAGGCATTGATTGTCAAATACGCTTCCATATTGTTTCGAGCGATAGCATAGATAGCTTTTTACATGAGTGTGTCTGGTAAGAGTGAAGTTACACTCGTGTCAAAATGATATGTGGCCTAAAGATAATTTCGAGAATTCGGAAAAATAATTTTCAAACTGTAGTTATAAAATGTCTTTAAGCTGTGTATATTCCACAGTTATGTCTGCTAGTTTTGCTGTTTATAAAAAAAACTGTGTCCTCCTCCTCCTCATCATCATCATCGTCATCGTCGTCATGATGAGGATCACCAACATTATCATGATCATGATCATCATTATCAAGCTCATCATGTTGGCTAGCAACTTATCCAGGCCAATGTATCACATTAGTATTTCGATAGCTGAATGTCTCAACTGCATACGCCACAACATAGGATAGGAATTCGCTGACTGCTTGATGCTTGATGCTTGCCGTTGACGGTTTGTTGACTCTTCATCCGCTCAGCATCTCGTGATATCTGCCTTTGATTCATTAAGTTCATTTATCGAAATAGATCACCTCCACCATGCTGTATCCCATGCTTTCAACGTAACCTTGACTTGTGGGTGGGGAGTAGGGTTACCGGATGCTTGGTCTTACTAAAGGACCAGCTGGGATTTGGTCAGGGACTGTTTATTCCCATATTCACAGCTATTACGTGCTAATTAAGCCATTGCTGAGACGATGGTTGGTGCTACTACTCCGAGAACTCCTGAACGGAGACCCTACCATCGGATGCAGTTTAAAATCATACCAAGAACACGAATACTGAGTAATGATAATGAAAATGGCGATGATATTTTACGATATTTAGTTTCCGTTTACATTTTTATCAAATCACTTTAACGGCAGTCTCATAGCAGTAGCTCGATCGCTTTAGAAAGAAATCAACTGACATTCAGAATACCAAGTGCTATCTGTGACAGTCATTTCTCGAGCAACGAAATAAATGTCTGAGTTTTGGTAGTTAGCTGTAACATGGCGTAGATTTTGCCCAGGAGTTAAAGAATTTTTGACTACTTCATATAACCGGCAGAAAGATTTCGCGAGCTTCATTCTCTTATTCTTTTACTTCTTTCAGTTATTTGACTGCAGCCATGCTGGAGCACCGCTTTGAACGGTCATAGTTGAACAAATCGAGCCCAGGACTTATTTTATCTTATCTATTAGTCTCTTTTGCCAAACCGCTAGATCACGGGGACATAAACACACCAACGCTGGTTGTCAAGCGGTGCTGGGGGGACAAGCACAGGTACAAAGACACACACACACATAGATACAAACACACACACACACACACGACAGGCTTCTTTCAGTTTCCGTTCACCAAATCCACTTACAAGGCTTTGGTCGGTCCGAGGCTATAGAAGACACACACACACACACACACACACACACATATATATATACACATACACATACACATATATATATCTATATATATATCCATATATATATATATATATATATACACATACATATACATACACATATATATATATATATATCTATATCCATATATATATATATATATATATATATACACATAGGTATGTATGCATGTATATATGTATATATATATACATACACATATGTATATATATATATACATATATATACATATATATACATATATATATATATATATATATATATATATACATATATGTATGTATATATATACATATATACATACATACGTACATACATACCTATGTATATATATATATATATATATATATATATATATATATATATATATATATATATATATATATGGATATAGATAGATATATATGTGTGCGTATGTATGTGTATATATATATATACACACACACACACATATATTCCACTACGTTCTTAACAGAATATACCATAGCTATATATATATATATGTGTGTGTGTGTGTGTGTGTGTGTGTTGTGTGTGTGTGTGTGTGTAAAGTTCCTACAGTCATAGGAAATGCAATCCCTGCTTCATCTTGACACGTTTACATGTTTAGATCTTATCGTTTAAGCATGATTGAGTTGTTGAGCTGTTTTCAGCTCGGGGCCAATAAATCAATGAATATGTAAACTAAGTCAATGAATATTCGTTGGTTTCAACACTGAGAATTCATTTAGACGATTAATTGCACTAGCTGTCCATTGAATTAGTTCACATATCTTTCACATAACTCTTTTCCTGTCCGAAGCATTTTGATACGTTTGTCCTAAACGCCCATGCTTTTTTTTTCTTTTTGCAACTACAGGTTATTTCATCTTTCATACGCTATGAGTTTTATAAAGCTTTCCTTTCATAAGTCCTAAATTTGTCAAGTGTTTGAAAGCAATTAGGAATATGTGTCATATACGCCAGGGAAATATCATATGTGATACACAAAGTAAAGTAAAGTTACCTTCTCGAATCATACCGACTCATGGGGTTTCCATAACGTATATATTTCCCACCTGGACGGGACGCCTGTCCGTCTCAGGATTACTAATTTTTGCCACTGAGTGGACCGGAGCAACATGAACTCTCTCTATTACTCTTTTACTCTTTTACTTGTTTCAGTCATTTGACTGCGGCCATGCTGGAGCAACTCGATCCCGGGACTTATTCTTTTGTAAGCCCAGTACTTATTCTATCGGTCTCTTTTGCCGAACCGCTAAGTAACGGGGACATAAACACACCAGCATTGGTTGTCAAGCAATGCTAGGGGCGACTAACACAGACACACAAACACACACACGCATATATATATATATATACACATACATAGGACGGGCTTCTTTCAGTTTCCGTCTACCAAATCCACTCACAAGGCTTTGGTCGGGCCCGAGGCTATAGTAGAAGACACTTGCCCAAGGTGCCACGCAGTGGGACTGAACCCGGAACCATGTGGTTGGTAAACAAGCTACTTACCACACAGCCACTCCTGCGTCTGTGTTTTGCTGAAGTGTTTTGCTCAAAAACACAACGCAGCGCCGGTCCAGGAATCGAAATCACAATATTACAAGCATGACTCCAACACCTCTGACCACTAAGCCACGCTTCTCCACCACGTGGTACACAGGACAAGCAGGACACTTTGTAGTGCTATTCTCAGGCAGAAAAGCGTGACACAGGATGGATATTTGAATTAGAGGTACGATACACCCAGCAGTCTTCTGCGGTTTACATTTATCCAATTTTATTCACAAGGCCTGGATCCCTCCAGTCTATATAAATGACACATGCCCAAAATACCACGCAGTAGGATCGAACCTGAGACCTCTTGCTTGCGAAATGAACTTTTAAGCCATTCAGCCATCCTACGTCTATACAATCAATAAGGGACAGTGGTCTACATCACATACTATTCTTTTACTGGTTTCAGTCTGTGGGCGATGGCCATATTGGTGCACCACTTTCACCAGTTCTTTACTTGATTATATCAAGTATAATACTTTGAACTTATTTTCATCAACATCGGTAGAAGGAAAGGCAGAAACGGGCGTAAAGAGACGCGACCGGCACTGAAAGAAATAGGAAAAGGTAATTTTTTCGCTACACCGATTCTGCCACCTCTTACCAATACACACACACCCATACCTCCTACATATATGTGGGTATGTATGTGTGTATGTGAGTGGGCGTCTGCGTGTATGTCTAAATATATATTAATACACACATATTATAATTATAATTATAATTATTATCATCATCATCATCATCATCATATTATTATTATTATTATTATTATTATTATTATTATTATTATTATTATTATTATTATTATCATAATTATTATTATTATCATTATCATTATTATTATTATTATCATTATCATTATTGTTATTATTATTATCATTATTATTATTATTATTATTATTATCATTATCGTTATTATTATTATTATTATTATTATTATCATCATTATTATTATTAGACTTTGCCTTTCATCCTTTAGGGGTCGATAAATTAAGTACCAGTTATGCACTGGGGTCGCTGTAATCGACTTAATCCCATTGTCTGTCCTTGTTTGTCCCTCTATGCTTAGCCCCTTGTGGGCAATAAAGAAATAATAATTATTATTATCATCATCATCATTATTATCATTATTATCATTATTATTATTATTATTATTATTATTATTATTATTATTATTATTATCAATGTTTATTTTTATGCCTTGTTATTTATAAAAAAACAATTTAACACAGATTTTGCTGCATCTTCTCCCGATCTGGATGTTTGTTTTCTTTGCCTCGCCGCTGCCCACTCTCTCCTAAAATGAGAGAATCCTGATGGCAATAGGAGAATCGCGCTTCAAAAATACATACTTATTTCTTTACTACCCACAAGGGGCTAAACACAGAGAGGACAAACAAGGACAGACAAACGGATTAAGTCGATTACATCGACCCCAGTGCGTAACTGGTACTTATTTAATCGACCCCGAAAGGATTAAAGGCAAAGTCGACCTCGGCGCCACCAATATTTGGTCAGTTAACAGAAACGATGCTACTGAATCTTAATGATGACTGCCGAACGTGTTGTGAGATGAACACTGATCGAAAGTGGGATGACAGGGCCTCAGTACTGACTGACAGTTAAAACTGGGGTAACTCTGTCTCACTGCTGATTGCTACGAAATGCAGCGTGACCTTCAATTCTGTTTAGCGATTGACTATGAAGAAACAAATTCTGCATTTATTCATATATGTACTTAGTTTTCTAAAGTTCTGCATTAATGTAAATGAAATATTAATTTTGAATCAACATCGATTATCGAGCTATAAAATTTTATTTGAAGGTGCCTTAAAAAAATATTTACTCTTCAGGCAAGCCAGTACGCAGGAGGCCTAGAGGTAGACCATGAACGGGATGATTGGATAATATCCATGGTCTCAGTCTCGCTTTGGAATCCAGCCAGAAAGTGTAATGGCGGTTGCTTCTGATAGCACTCTATCGAGGAGGTGCCTGAGGACTCTACCCTCACGAACCTCCAAAGAATAGTAAGTGGAGAAGATGGTTGGATGGTTAACAACTAAAAAAACTGCCCATAATGTTTGACTTTACAGCAGTTAAAAGTTAACTTTGCAGCGTTGAAGGGAGATAATTTAATCACCCAGAAAGCATCAGAATTAATAAGATTATACAGCCTAACTTCATGTTTGTCTATCTACTTATATAGCAAGATACCCTAATGCATATAAAAGATTTACTTCTCAATAGCCATTCAATCTCCCTTACTATGTGTTTCGCTTAATCAACACGCAACACAAGCATACACGATTAAAAGCTGAGAGATTAGACAATATGAAACGTCATTACCTAATTTGTTTACACTATTATCCACTACCTGCACTCAAGACTTCGCCATTTTTTCTGCCCATCTTTAACAGTTCTACCTTTATTTCCGTTGCATTTCTATTTTTGGATACTTTCTATCAAATATTTTTTTTCTTCTCAGCGAAGTGGCAGACTTGTTAGCACACTGGGCAAAATGTATAGCGGCATTTTGTCTTTCTTTACGTTCTGAGTTCAAATTTCGCCGAGGTCAACTTTGCCTTTCATAATTTTGGGGTCGATAAAATAAGCACCAGTTGCGTACTGGGGTCGATGTCATCGGCTATCACTTTCCCCTAAAATTTTAGACCTTGTGGCTATAGTAGAAATAATTATGTTACTTATATTATCAATTTGAGTAAGAGTTTTTGAGTGCAAGTGAAAGCGGTAGAAATATAGACAAAAAGGTTGCGGTTAGTGTCTTTCGTCTTCACTCATAAAATTGGATTCAAATTTTGGCACAAGGCCAGCAGTTTTGGGGGGAGGGGGGCCAAGCGATAAAATCGACACCACCAGTGTTCAATTCGTACTTATCTTTCGATCCCGAAAGGTTGGAAGGGAAAGTCAACTTCAGCCGGAATTTGAAATGAGAACGTAAAGACGGACGAATTGTCATTAACCATTTTGTCCGGTGTGCTAACGATTCAGCCAGCTAACCACCTGATCTTTAAACATAATACTGGTTTCAAATTCTGGCAAAAGGCTAGAAATTTCTGGGAAGCGATTAACTCGATTACATCGACTCCAGTACTTTCTTCTTGGTAGGCATTGATCTTGAGCTGCTATGATAAACCCCTCTGTTTCAGATTTTAAGCCAGAGGCCATTGGCCATTGATGGGTCAGGGCTTTGTCGATATCTGCATTATTCGCTCTCTTTGGATATTTGCCATAGAGAGGTTTTTCTTGCCATTTATTATTCAGAATATCTAAGGCCACAGTTTTGGCAATGGTTTTCATGCGCCTAGCTTTTTCTGTGCTTGTTTCTTGCATGTCTATCTCTAATTCCGAAATTGGTTGTATTCGGAATTCACTTAGGTATTACTTTGCCTGTTTTGTGACTGAGTATGATGCTTTCTTGTTTTCATGTTTTGAGACAAGTTTTAACATCCAGTCCTCAGACTTTTTCAGGTAGGTGTCTAGGCCAATTGTAGCAATCTTCATTGTTATTGCCAGTTGCAAAAGACCACGGCCTCCCTCTTTTCTTGGCAGATAGAGTCGTTCTGTATCTGCCTTAGGGTGGTGCATTCTATGCATTGTCAACAGTTTCCTTATTTTTCTGTCGAGCTGACATATTTCAGTAATTGACCAGTTAACAATATTGAAACTGTAAGTCACGACTGGTATGGCTAAAGCATTGATCGCTTCGATCCTGTTTCTTGCATTCAGCTCTGTCTTGAGTATTGCTCTCACTCTTCGATAGCATTCTCTCCTGATCCTTTCCTTCATCTCTGAATGCCTTATTCCGTTCCATTCAATTACCCCTAGGTACTTGTAGCTCTCCGCTGGGTCTAGTTCTTTTATGACATTCTGCTGGTCAAGGTTAACGTTAGATGTTTCTGTCATTTTTCCTTTGATAAAGGTAGCTTTTGCACATTTATCGAGGCCGAATTGCATTCTGATGTCGTCACTGAATTGTTTGACTATCGCTAGTAAGCCCTTGAGTTGTTGGTCATTTTTTGCAAAAAGCTTTAAATCATCCATGTAAATGAGATGATTTTTATTTTTATCAAACATTTTATACCCGTACTGCGCGTCATTGAGCAGCTTTGAGAGAGGTATTAAGGATAAACAAAAGAGGAGTGGTGACAGTGAGTCACCCTGGAAAATGCCACACGAAATTTTTACATCACCAGCATTTAGGGATTCATTGTCACTGTTCAGAGTTAGTGCGGTTCACCATGATCTCATACTTACAGTCAAAAAGTTTCGCAGAGTAGGTGCTATTTTATACATTTCCAGGCATTTCCTAATCCAGCTATGTGGTAGGCTATCAAAAGCCTTTTTATAGTCTATCCAGGCTATTGATAAGTTTTTGTGTCGTTTGTGACAATCTTCTAAGATCATCTTATTGATGAGTAGTTGTTCTTTACAGCCATAGGATCCACGTTTATATCCTTTCTGTTCATTAGGGAATATGCTGCTGTCTGTTAAAAACTATAAGAATATTCCGTCAGGACAGATGTTAGTGTTTTGTACATAGTTGTTAAGCAGGTTATGGGTCTATAGTTTTTTGGTTCATTTGTTTCTTCACTTTTTGGAAGCAGGAATGTTAACCCATTAACTAGCCAAGGAGGCAACCTACTAGGGTGTTGCAAAACATCATTGTACAGTTCTGTTAGCAGTTCATGGCTCTCTGGGAAGGCATTCAGCCAGAAGTTAGGAATTTTATCCTTTCCTGGAGACTTCCATGTGCTTATTATTATTATTATTATTATTATTATTATTATTATTATTATTATTATTATTATTATTATTATTATCATTATTATTATTATTATTATTATGTTTTTTCTTTCTTTCTTCAAATTTTCTTCCGTTTCTCGCCGAGTGTTTTCCATACACCTAGGGCAGAGAAGCTCATTGTATGCGTTCCCAGATAAAATATGTATTCAAAAATTAATAAATAAATAAAGTCATGGATGGATGTTGTTTTTACATGAGCCGTTCCAGTTAATTCGATTTTTTGCACTTCCTGTAGGGATGGTAAGCCTGGTATCATTTTCAAATAGGTTTCAGTACCTTTTTTTATCATTCCTAGAGATCCTACAATCACTGGTACTGTAGTCACCTTGAGATGCCACATTTTTTCAATTTCTATTAGCAGATCTTTATATTTACTAATCTTGTCAAATTCTTTCGCCGCTATATTGTGATCGCAAAGGATACACGTGTCAATTAATAAACACATCTTTTTTGTCTGATCTTTTATAATAATATCCGGTTTATTAGCTTTTATAATTTTGTCGGTATGTACAGGGAAGTCCCATAGAATCGACACATTTTCTCCCTCAGTCACAGCTTCAGGATAGTGTTTATACCATTTGTCAGCAGTTTTGATTTTATAATACCGACATATTGTCCAATGTAAATACTGGCCGACTCTGTCATGTCTTGCTTTATATTCTACAGGTGCCAAGACTCTACACCCTGAGATTAGGTGGTCTATTGTTTCAATCTCATCGTTACAGAATCGGCATTTTGGGTCAGTTCCATTTTTTATCACATTGGCTTGGTAGTTTCGTGTTAATAAGCTTTGGTCTTGAGCAGCTAATATGAAACCTTCACTCTCTGCTTTTAGCCCTGAGCTTCGTAATGATTGGTGGGTGTGTTTCTGGTCGACATCATACTTGCCATGGAGAGGTTTCTGTTCCCATCTGCTAGCTAAATTTTCATGTGCTTTTGTCTTTGCAATTAATTTTATTTTCTTTGCAGCTGCAGTTGGCGCATTTCCTTCAGCCTGATCAATCTGTTGGGTATCTAAGAGATCAGTAGCGAATTTTTTGCTCTCTTTGAGAATAGAGTGAAGTTTTTTCGGTCTTTCATGTTTTTCAACAAGTTTTAGCATCCAATTGTTGGTTGCTTCAAGGTATTTGGCCAGTCCGATTGGGGTAGTTTTGTATGTAAGTTCAAGCTGGATCAAACCTCGACCTCCCTGAGCTCTGGGAAGGTAAAGATGATCCATGTCTGCCTTTGGATTGTGCATCTTATTACAAGTCAGTAGCTTGCGGATTTTTCTGTCAATTTTCATTATTTCACTGGCATTCCAGTTAAGCACATTGAAGCTATAAAGAACAACTGGTACTGCTAAGGAATTTATGGCTAACACCTTATTATATGCATTCAGCTCAGACTTCAGGACTGCCCGAACTCTTCTATAACATTCCTTCCTAACCTTCTCTTTCATGCTTGCATGCTGGATACCAAAGCCTTCATTTATTCCTAGGTATTTATAGGTTTGTTCCTGCTCAAGTTCCTTTATTACTGTTTCGACATCTAATTCGATTGAACTAGACTTTACTAATTTCCCTTTCTTAAAAGTGGCTTTGGCACACTTTTCAAGACCAAACTCCATCCCGATATCATCACTGAATCCTTTCACAGTATGTAATAATCCTTCGAGCTCTTCATCATCTTTGCCATATAGTTTTAAATCATCCATATAAAATAGATGGCTTATTTTCCTGTTGTCAATTTTGTAGCCATATCCTGTTCTATTCAGTTCACTTGAGAGTGGCATTAGTGCTATGCAGAAAATTAGTGGTGAAAGTGAGTCACCTTGGAAAATTCCACAGTTTATGCTAATCTTGTTTGAGCGCAATACTCCATTAGAATGATATAATTGGAGCTTCGTGTTCCATAGTGAGATATTATACTTTAAAAAATTTGAAATCACAGGAGAAATTTTGAAAATGTCCAGCGATTTCAGAATCCACGAATGCGGTATGCTGTCAAAGGCCTTTTTATAATCAATCCATGAAGAGCTGAGATTTCTGCGCTTGTTATGGCAGTTCTCAAGGATCATGCGATTAACTAGGAGCTGATCTTTACATCCGTATGAGCCTCGTCTGCATCCTTTTTGTTCAGTGGGAAAGAGGTTATTCTCTTCCATAAACGTATATGCTTTCTCTACTAGAATAGATGTCAAGATCTTATAGGTAGTAGATAAACATGTTATAGGCCGAAAGTTTTTTGGTTTTTTCGTCTTGTTATTTTTGGAAAGGAGGTAAGTAATACCATTTGCCATCTAATGGGGTGTTTTTTTCGGGTCTTTCATAATACTATTAAATAGTATTACTAATACTTTGTGTGCGGACGAGAGTGAAGAGAGCCAGAAATTTGGTACTCTATCAGTACCAGGGGATTTCCACTTATAAGCCTTCGTTAGTATCCTCCTTAGGTCGGCGATTGAGATGTCTTCCCATACCTGTTCTTGTAGATTTTTGTAGTCATCTTGGGTGCGTTTGATCCACTCTGCATTTTCATTGTAAGGTTTCTAATCACTCCTGATCCCCATTCAAAAGTTTTCAACTTCTTCCATTAGGGGTGGATTTTCAATGGTTATTTTTTCTTTCCCTATTTCCCTGTAAATAATAATAATGATTATTATTATTATTATTATTATTATTATTATTATTATTATTATTATTATTATTATTATTATTATTTATTATATCATTATTATTATTATTATTATTAATTATTATTATTATTATTATTATTATTATTATTATTATTATTATTATTACTATTACTATTACTATTATCATCATCATCATCATCATCATCATTATTATTATTATTATTATTATTATTATTATTATTATTATTATTATTATTGAGTGAGAGAGTAGCGCATGCCATCAAAGTGACACTGGGGTAAAATATACGAAGCCAAGTATACCCATCATGACTACCCGTCTGATAAGGGTACATTAGGCACATGCATCACAACCATATGTGCGCGACATGATGATCTCATATCAATATAAACAGCACATGACCTTGCAGGTGAGGCCCAGTTAGAATTTTCTTCTTGTTGAGTAACTCATCCCGCTCAAAAGGTCCCTGAATAAGGGTTGTTTAAGGATGTTGAATGAAACAGCCATGTTTCCAGAGGTGAACTATTTAAACCCCAAAGAATCCCTCTCAACAAATGGCTATGATGCTCCCCCTCTACTTCTGCTCATGATCAGAGATACACATATCGTCAGCCACTAAGGGACATGCTCAACTGGTTAAGGTCAAACAACTGACAAGCAAATATGTGGTATTGAGCAGAATATTTGCTGTAGCCCATCTTTTATACCAAGACAAAACAATGTACATGAAAGCACTTCCAATCAGTTAAGATTTATTATTATTATAATTATTATTATTATTATTATTATTTGTATTTTTATTACTATTATTATCATTATTATTATTATCATTATCATTATCATTATTATCATCATCATCATAATCATCATCGTCATCATCATCATCATCATCATCATCATCATCATCATTATCCTACTGCTATACGGTATTGATTTTGTAACCGGGCTCATTATGACTCCTTCCGATCACAATCTGGTAGCTAAGATAAAAAGCATTTTTATCTCTTCAACCGAAGTCCTTTCATAGTGTTCATAACCCTCACTTGTACTGAGGGTTTTTCGCATAAGTATTGCTGGTCCAGGAAAAACAAGATTAAGAAATAGGCTTTTAAGGTTTATTCTGAAAATCATCGTCACAGTTCTCAAAGCTCCAGTGATAATATATAGAATTATGTCCTTGTTAACATTTGAGAATTCGTACTTCCAATCATTTAATATTCTACATTGTTGTTGCCTTTTCTGGATTCTCGTATCAAATGGAGTGACAACTTAAAGAAATCGTTATTATCAATTATCACAATATCCGTTTTGTAGTAATTTTATCATGTTTTGTATTCATTTTGAACTAACTTTGAGTATGCTTATATAATGAGAACTATAACTTCATCTACTTCGTAGAATATTCTATTGTCTTAGAGCTTTTCTGTCCATCAGCATTAATTGTTTCTCGTGTCTCTTGTCTTCTGAATTTGTCCCTTTTCAGAATTTCCATATAAGTGTAAACACACAGTCCTTCGATATCAGACAATTTCTTCCTTTAATTGACCATAGTAGTACATACCACATAGTAGTGCATATTCATTTACCTCTATAACCATCCTGATGATTTATAAATTCTCAGAGCCAGTAAAAGTGAGAAAGGTCTAGGTCTTGCAGCTTTCCCCTTTTCAACCTATTTCTATTGCTTTCAAAGTTTTCCATCGTAATAGTAAAATTCTTCAGTGTAATTTTAAACTTGATTTTCCCCATCTGCCTAATTGTTGTGCCTGGCATTTTGTTCCCAATATTTTCTCCAGAATAGTTTGTTTCCTTTAACATCCAAGCTCAAGTTATCATTACTTTGATTTCCCCCAAGAATACTACAGCTTTGCCTATATTCTCTGGTTTTCATTTCTGTCTCTCACTAATTTTTCCTTTAATTACCTTTCATTTCTCTCTTTCATTTTCTTGTACCTCAACTATAAGAGCCGCACTATTTTGATTACCTGGAAAGTTATCGTTATTCATCTCACTTTGATCTGGTGGTTCTTGCAATACTTGACTGATCTTCCTCTGACTTTCTTTAAATCTTAAGTCAGAAAGGCATTTTCCTCTACTAATATACAATACTTGTCCTACAAAGCTGTTTATTCCAAATGTTCAGCATCCTTTCTTAGAATCTTCGTTTCTTAACATTCCGTTTCTAATTCATTGTCTTCCATTTGCTACTCTATTTTACACACAGTAGTAACAGGACAACGACCTAACCTGCGTTACTATGCTGTGGAATACTAACTGGACGAGAAACGTTTTTCCAAAGGCTCCAGTCTCGTTCACGCCATTATGCTAAAATTTGACATAATACGCTCACATGAAGATTGTGACTTTAAAGTTTGTTACATTAAAGCCAGGTTTTTTTCTGAAACACCATCTCTATGGCGGTTGCCAATCCGAGTTCATGAAGACTCTTCACCGTGATTAGGTTTAAAATCACTTGACATCAACTCGATATTTCAGGTATCGGAGAAACACACTACTACTACTACTACTACTACTACTACTACATTACAGTTGTGGTTGCAAGTGTTACTACGGTCCGCTTCTGCTGTCTGCTGTCTGCTATCTGGAGAAACCAAACGGCGGATGACCCCAATTGCTGCCACAGTCACATCCACAGTAACATTAACCCCTTACCCAACAATTATTTTGAAAATAAATGTATTTTTTCAGACATATTTTTTAATTGTTTTATTTTACTATGTTTTGAATGGTGATTTCGAGGTATATTTCAAACCTTATTTATTATGAATTTAATTCAATAATATTGATTTTAAATTACCGCTTTGGGCAGAAACGAGTTACCGGTTTTTTTTCATAAATCATATTACTTTTACAAAAGATCATGTTATTTTATTTGGTTATCGACATGGTGGGGTTATAATATAAAGGTATAAAAAAACAACGTAAAAACAAAGTGAATACTTCTATTCATAAAATGTGCCTTCCAACCCTTCGACTGTCTCCAGGTGACTAAATCATACTCGGTCTTCAATGCCTTACTCAAGCGAAAGGTGGCAGAAATCGTCACTGCCAGACGTATAAAGTGAGCGAATATACTCGTATATGTCAAAAAAGAGTTTATAATAGACAAAGGAACTCGTTTGCTGTCGATTTTGGCGAGTCTATCTTTTGACGAGTTAACTCGCCAGAGATAGAAAAAAACGATTTCGGTCAAAACGCATATATTCGTTTCTGCCGGGTAAGGGGTTAACAATAAAAGCAACAATATTAACAAGAAAAGAAATATTAGCGACTATACCAAACTGCACAAACATCACCTCTGACTTAAGAAGATTCATAGTAATGGTCTTTCTCAACTAAAATAACACCAACAGGTGCGAAACATACATAGACATACCTTAGCTCGCCTTCGATCACTCACTATGTAATGAAGGGAAATCGAAGGAAGGAGATGATAGGGCTTAAGAGGAGAAGTATCACCAGAAATAAGCAGGTCGAAAGTCACAGAGAAGAGGAGTGAAAGTCTTACGGAACTCTTAACATGCCATCAAAAGCAAGATCGTGGCATCCGCTACCCGCTAGTTCCCTCAAATTATATGCAATCGTCTTGAAAAAAAGAAGTCCTAGCTTATCTGTGCTTGAGAAAAAGAGGGGGTGACCATAGCTGGAATGCCATATCTTTGATCACAGATAAAATGAAATTACATAACTGCAAAAACAAATAAACAATACAAAATAACAACTACAGCAGCAGCAGTAAAACTCCTACAATAACAGTAACAGCAACAAAAAAGAAGCAACAAAAGTTCTTCAATTTCACTCTTGTTCGAAATGACAACTGAAGTAAATGGAAGGCATAAAAAGAGCAGAATACAGAGAGCAGGATGGAAGAATTTCTCCTAAAATGCCAATCACTTCAACAAAGATCTCTTAAAGAAAGGCGTGGAAATCTTAAAGCAACAAAGATTCTTCTAACCCTCTCCACCTCACCCCCACCCCCAAAATAACCCATATTATCTCATCTGAAAACGGTAAAGTTAAGGAGCTTTTCCTACGTTTCATTATTTTCCTTAGTTATTATACCTATATTGGGAAAAGGGTATATCAGTACACGTGGTCTTGTTGGACTCAGATATAAGCCAACAAGACTTGCTAAACGATATCAAGTGTCTCACTTTAAATGGAGTAGCGATCAGAGAGAGAGAGAGAAAGAGAGAGAGAGAGAAGAGAGAGAGAGAGAGAGAAAGATAGAGAGAGAAAGAGAGAGCGAGAAAGAGAGAGAGAGAGAAAGAAAGAGAGAGAGAAAGATAGAGAGAGAAAGATAGAGAGAGAAAGAGAGAGCGAGAAAGAGAGAGAGAGAAGAAAGAAAGAGAGAGAGAAAGATAGAGAGAGAAAGAAGAGATAAGAGAGAGAAGAGAGAGAGAGAGAGAGAGAGAGAGAGAAAGATTGAGAGAGAAAGAGAGAGCGAGAAAGAGAGAGAGAGAGAAAGAAAGAGAGAGAGAAAGAATAGAGAGAGAGAGAGAGAGAGAAAGATAGAGAGAGAAAGAGAGAGCGAGAAAGAGAGAGAGAGAGAAAGAAAGAGAGAGAGAAAGATAGAGAGAGAAAGAGAGAGAGAGAGAGAGAGAGAGAGAGAGAGCGAAATGTTTGAGCTGCACGAGCTCAGGCACCTTGTAGCCAACTACAAATTTTACAAATTGTTCGGTGGTGCCATAATGTGTGAACTGGCAGTGACATTTCGGAAGTTCAGTGGATTTGTTCATATTCATTAAAAAGTAAACCATATATTATAATCTATTGACCCCTATTCTTCACGAATTGTCCAATTTTACATAGAGAGTCTCCCTTTGCGCACGTCGTCACCTGATCTTCCTAACTTTCTGAAACAGGAATAATTTGTTAACCATCTTGCAAGGGTTAACTGTTTAAACTTTTATTAAAGCTTCTAATATTAGTGAGACACCTAATTTCTCCGTTAGACAGCCAATCATTGTTAAACATCTAGCCTTTTTGAAACGACTAATCTATGAAAGCATCTAAACGTTTGTGGGACGTCTAACCTTTTGCGTATATTCCTTTCATATTGTATATTTAGCAAAATCTATCTTAATAGCAAAATCTATCTTAATTTTTCAATCTTCTCTTGATCGATAAATTCCTAACATTAAAAAATTGAAAGAGTGGATCGATTCAGTCATTAACTTTTATTCCTCCAAATTTCAGATCGATAATGGTATTTTGATAATTCATGATTTTTTTTTTTTTTTTTTTTTTTTTTCATCTTTTGTCGGAGCAACATTCCTAACCACCATAAAATCCAGCTGTAAGTAGGCCAGCAAAACCTACCTCAGCGTCATCTTTTTTTCACTTCTTGTGGAAGAGATATTACGAAGAAGGTTCACCTACTGACTAAACCCATGCCAGTTTGGAGTATCCGGATTCTGATGATGCGCAGGTATACGCTTATGCTGTGATATCTGAAACTATCCGGTGATAGTGATCAGAGGAGGTTGTCTTTTATAAGACGAGTCATCTCGCAGTATGTCTCTTACGGTGCATCATAGCCTTGTATCAAGCCTAAACCAAGATTAAATGGCTGGCATCTAGAATATCGATAAGCATTTACAGCAGCTCTCTTACAGTTTGGTAAGTGGTTGATAAATTTTCTTGAGTTTGGCGTCAATAAGAATGTCTTTTATTTGTTATCCTTTACCTGATTCACTTACTGGACTGCAGCTCTATGCTGTGGCACCGCCTTGAAAGGCTTTGTCAAACAAATTAACACAGTACTTACTTTTTTTTAAAGCCTGGTACTTATTCTATCGATTTCTTTTGTTGAAACGCAAAGGTACAGGGATGGCAATCGACACCGGCAGTCAAGCGTTGGTAGGAGAGAAACATACAGATTACATACACACACACGCACACATACGTACGCGGGCGCGCACACACACACACATACGACGGGCTTTTTTCAGTTTCCGTCTAGCCAATCCACTCGGAAAGCTTTGGTCGGCTCGGGACTGAAGTAGAAGACACTCGTCGAATGTACCACGCAGTAGAACTGAAATCGGAACCATGCGCCTATATGTACTCGCTATTTCATGAAGGACGTTCCGATAACGGACAAACTCTGACCAACTGATGACGAAACATTTATTCCACCTGAAAAAAAAAACTGATTTAAATGTACAAAATAAATTATATCAAGATGGCCACATCATTTTAAGTGTCCAAATTTATTGTCGTCTGTCTCTTTTGAGAAATCCTCCATTTAAGAGAGAATAGAGCTATCATTAATTAATTTCACATTTCTCAGTATTAGACAACAAATCAACGTTTACTTGTTAAAGCAGTCAGAGGTAGTGTTCATTTGCGTCACATTTTAGTATTTTAGTATTTAATTGAAAAATTCGTAGTTGTTATTTTTATCCTTTATTTCTATGTTGCGTCGTATCGCACACCAGTAGGTCTTTCGGCAGGCTCCGATAAAATTTCCTTTTTTTCTTTTCATTAGAAGAGATAAACCATTCTTCGATTTTAGAGAGAGACATTGTAAATAGTCTTTCTAGACATTTTTACAGCGCAAAGTAGCCGCTTCTGAGATAGGTCGATTGATATATGTGTGTGTGTTTATATATATATATATATATATATATATACCCTTTTACTTGTTTCAGTCATTGTAACTGTGGCCATGCTTGAACACAGCTTTTTAGTCGAAGAAATCGACCCCTGCACATATTTCTTGTAAGCCTGATATGTATTCTATCGATATCTTTTGCCGAACCGCTACGTTACGGGGACGTAAACACGCCAGCATCGGTTGTCAAACGATGGTGGGAGGACAAACACTGACACAAACTCATAAATATATACATATATATATATATATATATGTATGTTTATATATATATATATATATATATATATATATATATATATATACATATGCGATGGGCTTCTTTCAGTTTCCGTCGATCAAATCCTTTCAAAAGGCTTTGGGCGGCCTGAGGCTAAAGTAAAAGACACTTACCTAAGATGCCACGCAATCGTACTGAACCCGGAACCATTCTTAAAACTTCATTTCATATTTCAAGCTGAGACAAATAAAAGAATAAAAGAAATATATTCAAACAGTGAATATTTCAAAAGAAAAGCAGGCTGGTTTACTCGCTCATCATCAGAAACGAGTTAACTCTCAGTATTGAAAATTGGGGTCTTTCAGTTATGATGTATTATTATTATCATTATTAAGGCGGCGAGCTGGCAGAAACGTTAGCACGCCGGGCGAAATGCTTAGCGATATTTCGTCTGCCGTTACGTTGTGAGTTCAAATTCCGCCGAGGTCGACTTTGCCTTTCATCCTTTCGGGGTCGATAAATTAAGTACCAGTTACGCATTGGGATCGAGATAGTTGACTTAACCCGTTTGTCTGCCCTTGTTTTTCTCCTCTGTGTTTAGCCCCTTGTGGGCAGTAAAGAAATAGGTATTTCGTCTGCCGCTACGTTCTGAGTTCAAATTCCGCCGAGGTCGACTTTGCCTTTCATCCTTTCGGGGTCGATAAATTAAGTACCAGTTGCGTACTGGGTTCGATCTAATCGACTAGCCTCCTCTCCCAAAATTTCGAGCATTGTGCTTATAGTAGAAAATATTAAAGATTATATATATATATATAGTTATCGCCATACTAATATGGCATTCTTATAAAAATAAGAATAAAGCTGTCCGCTTATTAGCTCCATGAGGCCATCGCCTTAAGTTAGCTATTTGATACACAAACTGTATCCATATAACCTTCGAACAAGGGAGGTCAGTCGCTCCACACTACTTGATCGACAGCTACATTGACAAGGGGCAATACCCCGAAACGCGTCTGTAGCTGTCGATCAAGTAGTGTGGAGCGACTGACCTCCCTTGTTCGAAGGTTATATGGATACAGTTTGTGTATCAAATAGCTAACTTAAGGTGATGGCCTCATGGAGCTAATAAGCGGACAGCTTTATTCTTATTTTTATAAGAATGCCATATTAGTATGGCGATAACTATTAATTTCTAGGAACGCTGCCGTTTTCTCTTTTAGAGAGATTTAGTAATTTTAATATTTCTATTATATATATATATATATATATATATATATATATATATATATATATATAATATATATATATATATATGAAGAGTGAGAAAGACAGAGTGTATTACTAACTCCAATACTTGTCTCGCATAGAGCTTTGTGCCTAGAGAAGAAAAGAATACTTGTCTTGCATTCTGTTTGTTGATTCCAAAAGAATGAAAGGCAAAGCAACTTTTAGCGGGATTTGAACTGAGCGCAGAGAGCTGGAAGAAACACCGCAAGACATTCTATATAACGCTATAAAGACTCAATATTCCGCATATGCTTTGAGGTAAGCTTCGTTTGAAGCAGTACTAGATAGTTGGGCTCATGCATCCAGAAATGTTTGAAACTACGAAGTGGTAAAGT
The DNA here is from genome assembly GCF_006345805.1 of Octopus sinensis. Classification (NCBI taxonomy): domain Eukaryota; kingdom Metazoa; phylum Mollusca; class Cephalopoda; order Octopoda; family Octopodidae; genus Octopus; species Octopus sinensis. The sequence goes on along the minus strand of NC_042999.1, from coordinate 165,024,281 downwards.
CGCAATTAATTTTCCCAAGCAATACAACCCTTCTTCAATCTTTTAGTGTTTCAGCAAAACAATTAGATGTAAAGTGACCGCAACACTTTCTCATACATATTTGCTCTGTATTACACTCACTCTTTAGTGACATAATACTCTCTACTATATTTATTAGTATTTTGTATACTACTGTTTTGTAGTGCACTCGTAACTTTTCGCTACTCGCTATCCTATTATATTTATTAACTTATGTATTTGAATCTGAACGCAGAAAGTTGAATTTGTCTTTTAATGTTTAGGAGTCAATAAATATAAGCCAGTCAAGTATCAAAATAGTTTAAATTGTCTGTTACTCCAATAAATTGTGAAACCTTGTGCCCATGCTAAACATATCATCATAAGTAATTGTTAAATTTACTTATGTCCAAGCACATCAAAAAATATTAATGATCAAATCGTATATGGTTTTTTTGTGGAAAAATATTTTGATATATATACTCCAAGAGAAGAACGGTTTGGATTTCTAAGTTTCAGGATAATTAACGTTCTTATCGTTCAATTCTACCATTCTACGGAATGTTTTCTACAGATAATGACATAAACGATAGCATGTCAGTCGTCAAACTAATATCAGCATACAAATTGTGTTATTGAATTAAGTAGCAGGCATGTACTGAGGTCGTTTACGATGAATTATATCCTTCTTCTAAAATTTATAACTGTGGCGATATATAATGTTAATTCTTGGTGACTGATTTATTGAGCAGAGTGAATTGGATGTCGTGTTTACGCAATTCGTAAGACTGTTTGAGATTATATCAACTGTGTGAAATTCATCTCAGTTATAAGTAAACTGAGGCCCGCAGCTTATTCTGAATAGTAGGCCTAACGAAAATTTACCATGTGTTTGCAGAGTACTAAGACCTGTTTGATGATAAGAACCACTTCTCAAAAAAAAGTTATTCATACCTATTCTAGATAAAGGATCTTTTCCTTTGCATATGTATATTCGAGACTTAGCGCTAGCGCAGATAAATAGTTTTGTAGAGAACATTAGGTGATGAATATTTAAGTTAAAAGAAAATATATTCATCCAATTCATTTTGAATTTTATTCGTTTCCTTTTCTGAATGAAATCTGAATTTCTGTATTCTGTTTTTAATTAATATTGATTTAAAATCAGAGTTCTTTCCCCTGCCTTTCTTAATCATAGTTTGTCATTTGGATAATGTGTTATTTTCTCCTCAAGAACGATATTTTATTTAATTACGACTTCTTGGTTCACAACATTAAGTTGGCCAGCGTCCACTTTAATAAGCTACGCCCGTTCAGTTTTACCACCATCTTTAATAGTCAGTATTGTTATAACGTTTAAATGTATCGGTGGCCACGCTGTTGTTAGTGGAATTCATCAGCACATTCTCTAGCTATTTAGAATTGTTCCATTCCGTTTTCAATAACTTCATTTATTGATTATACAATAATAGACAAGTTATTCATATAGCCCGTTCATTTTGTCTCATACACTCTGTTGCAAACGATTTTGAAATTTCAGCCCAAATGAGGACTCCTCTCTAACGGTTAAATGACTCGTTTCCTTTCAGTATCTATCTAAATATAACATGTCCTACTCCACAATGTCTAATGAAGCTACTTGCGAAGGTTATTATACACACTGATTGTCTAATATTTTGTATTAACGTTTAGATCGATATGCTTTTTTCTTATGAGCGAAAACTTGTTTTCTTCAATGCAGATAACTGATTTCTCATATACTGTGCAGAAGCAGAATTACTTTTTACCTGGTGATCTCTCCTTCAATTTGGCAGAGGAAAATATCAGAGAAGCTAAAGAAACTAGTGATGGTCTGCGACGGCAATAAAATGTTTAATTCTGTCCGTAGAATAGCTTAAGCTCGTGTATTGTAAATAGTTGAAAGATTTGACGTATCGCGCAGGACACAATTTAGTTAAATTCTTTCTTGATAGATGATAAATAACTTCCTTCTTTTGGTGGCGAGAAACATTATGCATACGCATTCCCACCACTTACATATACTCCCCCACGTGTGTGTGTGTGCGTGTGTGTGTGTGTGTGTGTGTGTGTGTGTTATAGAAAATAAAGTAAACTTCGAACGCGCGAGATAGCCGTGAAAACAACCTAAAAAAGTGGTAAATATCCCTACAAAATGAAAAAAAAAGTTGCGGCTACAGAGAATCGAACCTTTTACCTCTCATAAAGTGTTCGATTCACTGTAGCCGCCTGCTGGCAATTTTTTTCCAACTTCCAGGGGCATTGACCCAATTTTCTAAGCTGTTTTCACAGCTATACCGCGTTTGATGTTCATGAATCAAGTGAATCAGATACTTAAATGTTGAGTAAAAGTAAAAAAGGAAATCGTGTATGCAACAACGAAAGCAGAGGAACAAATACCTACATACTGAAGTCCAGACAGATTATTATTCCAGTTGTATATACAACCTAACCCGATTGAATATATTATGAGTTTCAAGGCTGTATTTACAAACACACACTGCACCAATTATATCGCACTTAATCGATTCCAGATCCACGCTGAAAGCTGGTTCCGAGGAGGGGGAATGGTAAATAAATAATGAAAGATGGTTCATTTATTACAGCTGTTTCCAACAAGTTTTAATATTCACTGATATCTATTATACTCTTTTAAATTATTATAACAGTCTTGATATCCCCACCTTACTGCTAATATATACACATACATCTATGACTATATTTAGTCTTCATTATTTTCTAAGCTTCAGTTTGTGTTTTATGATTTCATATTTATATAATTCGAATCCTTCATAAATATAATTTGGTTATGGTTGTTTATGTTTGTTTTATTACCTTGTTGGTTGGTTTTAACTACTTTTTAATTACTTTTTAAAAATTTTTCTTACAAGTTTCTTTATACCTTCAATATTTATCGTTTGTATTACCTTTATCCTTTTGCTTTTATACGTTTTATTTTTGTTGTATATCTCTTTATTTATCTAATTATTTATCTAATATGGAAGGCCTCATCATTTTATTTTATTTTATTCTCTTCCTGTTGTCAGTTTACTTTGTCTGTTAAGTTATTTGACCACGCATAGTTAATGTCCGTAAAATCAATTTCTAGGGCGTTGAATAAAGGTTTCTAAACCCGGGAAACTGTATGTCAATATTTGCTTAAAGAAGACAAAATAATTTGTTGATAAATATTTTATGAATTCAGTGTGATAGTTTATTTTACAACGTAAATATGTTTTGTGGAAAATTTGTTAATTACTGTTTGTTGAATTTTGTTTGTCTGTTTGTGACAGACGGAAGATCTGTTTTACCCCACCCTAAGGGGAAGCAAGGAAGAAATGCGAGGAGAAACATGTTTTCAGACATCAGTGAATCGGACATATCAACCTCTGAGGAGGAGTTGGCAATGGCGGTCAATAGACTGTATATGGTACTAGAAGGAAGAGAAACATAAGCAGGAGCTATGAAGCCGACTAGAAAGAAAACAGACCTGGCTAAGTTGCCAGACTGTCAGGAAATGGTGAAGGCGGGCGGAGATGCTGAGTTGTCACCACCAAAGAAAAGAAGAAACGGGTACGGAAAGAGGACAATAACATACAGAGTGTTCGCCAACGAGAAAAAAAGAATTGATTTGGTTGGTATCGAAACGGTGGAGGAGGCGTAGAGAACGACAGAGGAGGAAGCGGTTTTCTCGCAAGAGGGAATAGGTTCGGCACTGTGGCAGTGCAGTTTAGATCTGAAGAAACTGCTAGGAGGTTGGCGGCAAGACCAATAGAAACGGACAAAGTATTCCTTCTACCCTCATATCTGGGAAGAAAAACAACCAGGATCATGGTGGAAGGAATACCGCCAGATATAGAAGCAGAATGGATAGTGGCAGCAATTATCATCGAAAATGAGGAAAAAGTAGACATCCTTCAAGCCACGATAACCGACGAAGGATGATGGAGAGGAGGAGCATTAGAGATGAGTGTCCAGGCAGACACAGAGGTTTTGGAACGTTTGTCAGAGACCATCACAATGGGGGATTTAACATTAAGAGCATGGGTGGAGGGCAGAGCTCCTCGGTGTTTCAAATGCGGCCTGAAGAGCCACATAAGAGCTGGTTGCCCTCTACTAGTGAAGGAACCAAATAAAGAACCAACAAAAGAGGTAGAAGAACCTCAGGAAGAAGAGACAGAGACAACAGTGGAAGAGAAACAAGTGATCGAAGAAGATTTTTGGTGTTTTGTGTCCCCAATGTTTTGTGATGTCCCCTCTATGTAAACCCTTTATGGAGAATAAAAAATCATGGAACACTTTATGGACTCTACCAGGTGACATTAAATATACATCGATTCATTGTTGTGGCTTATTCTTTTCACCTTAACACACTTATTTTGGTAAAGACAGTTCATTTTGCACCGTGGACATTTTGCACTTTGGAATTGTTGCTTTTTTCTTCATTCGTTTATAAAGTTATTATCAGCACAACATCGTTATTCGTCTTACCTTACATTCTTTCACAAACTTCTAGCTTTGTTAGAACTTCAGTAAAAAATGTACCATACTCTTGTATTGGGTGCATCCTATTTTACGAGGATGTTGTGTGGAAGAAATAAAATAAATTTTGTTGGTTAACTCATACTTTTATTGAAAGATATTTTAAAGTGGTTTTTTTTTTTGCAAAGAGAAATGTATGATTCGAGGAACGTTTAAACATTAGCCTGGCAGTATATTGGAATAAACATTGTTTGATGGCCATTGACTATTCATAAATTCCTCCGTCATTTGACAGGTTTTACTTTTCGTCCCGCAGAGTGTCCAACAATCACTCTCTTCACCAAACAAGCTCGGCGGGGTAGCCAGTTTAGTCACCGACGACCCGATCATGCAACAGGTTGTACTGGGTTACATATTACCAGTAGCGCTCAAAAGCGACCTGATTGGAATTAAGTTGGAAACTATAAATTTATCATAAATAAAATACGTTATGGGAATACCATACTTAAACCTTTTTTCAACAAATGTATTGTTGTTTATATTTTGGTCAAGAGAATTGTCATAAAGAATGTAAAAGTCGTATATCTGGACGTAATATTTTGTGTAACATTGATCGGTCACCAAAATGGCACATCACTGCCACGGTTTTGTTGCCATTCACTTGTTGCAAATAGCTGACAGGCGGTGAAAGTTTAACATTTTTTCATCTCTCTAGGAGAATCTTTTAATTTAGATAATTAAAAAATGTTTCATGAAGGTAACGTATGCATTAAATAATGCAAGACATTTGTCAAGTATGGGTTATGCATGCTGAGGAAGGAGGTATAATAAGATGGTATAACTTGCCCATTTAAATTCCGACTACCGCAAGCAAACTTTCGTAAGCTTGTTCAAACAGACTGATATTTTGGCGTGTTTTCCACATTTTATTATCAGTAGGAATTATTGTGTCTAACGGACTTATGCTTTTAAGGTTCCTTGACCAATGGCACTCGAACTCCCATCCGTAATGCGGTTGCATTAGACAAAGAGCAACTTTTTGATACAGTAAAAAGTAAAGAAAAGTAAGTCATATACGTTGGGAAATATGGTAGTTAATATTCGTTGCCAATAGATGCACTGTTATACAAATGAGTTTGATCACTTTGGCTTCATCCAAGTTTGTGTTTATCACAAATGAGCTATTAATAACTTTCCGCACAGAGAATCTGGCTATTCTTTGCCTGATGAAGTTCCAATAAGACTAGAAACTGTTCGTATTGATAAGATTTTTCTATTGAGAGATAAAAACTGCACTATACTAACTTTGTCTTTCTTTTATTTTTGCACAGTGTAGTTGAAATTGCATATTGATTAAAATATATACCTTACATTTCCGAATATTTTGTCACGCAAAACATATGTGTTTCAGTAACAGAATATATAATGAAAACCTGATCTGCGTTGTCTATTTTCTGTGCGCTATAAAATTATTCTGAAATTTCACAGGATTATAATTAAGCACATCTGTTGTACGCAATTAAAATATCTCTAAAAAAAAAATTAATCATAATTTACTGAATTACGTACGGCTGAAAATATTTTTATCAGCGGAAAGAAAAAAACAAGACAAGAAGCTTAACAATTTTTTTACTATTTTTGTTCATTAGAAATTATTCTGCTTTATATATGCTACTTCTGGTTTGTCATTTTCGATATTTACAGTCTGATGCCATTAAATATAAAAATGACTACATTCTTGAAGTAAGCCAGAAACATTCACTGGCAAACAGAAGACGAAAATAGTAGTCAGAGAGACACATTAAATTTTGAGTTATTTGTAACAAATAGAGAAAGAGTACAGTTATTGCTGCGGTTACATGAAAGGTATATTGACTGTCTTCATTGATGCAAGAAGCATTTGTCTCTGACTGTAAAAAAGTGTGCCATAACCATTTTTATTGTACAAAGACGCAAAGCGTTACATAGTTCTTCTGATTGAACCGTGTACGCCCTCCCAGCGAGGCTTAGATTCGTCACGTGGAACTCGGTAGTTGCAGCATTTCAAACTGCTCCGTTCAATTGCGATTATACATTCATATGTGTGTGTGTGTATGCGTGTGTGTGTGTGTGTGTGTGTGTGTGTGTGTGTAAGTAACGTGAAGGCATGTAGGCTAGTAGTCAGGCTGTGTCACTCACAATCGCTAGTTCGTGGGTTCGATTCCCACACTGGGCGGCACGTTGTGTTCTTGAGCATTGTGACCAGCGATGTGCAACAGCATCTGATAGCCTGGTCGGTCACGTGATCACGTGATATGTAGCAGTAGTAAACAACCAAGTGAATCTAGCCAATCCGAGCATAAGGTTCCTCTCTAGCGCACTTAATCCGCCACCCGGGAGATAATCGCTTCTGTTTGCATTTTGACCAGATTTGCTGTGTTTCGCAAAATATAAAGATTCACTTGATTTCAATGGATAAGTACAAATTGGATGTGTTTGGATAGGCATTAGCATGTTGCACTCACGATTGCTGGATCGTGGTTTCAATCCCTAGGTGGGGTGTTGTGTTCTTGAACAAAACACGTCATCTCACGCTGCTCTACACTCACTTCGGCATTGGATGTGTGGAACTGGATATCGATGTGATAGAGAGGATTAGCTAATGTAGCGCACAAACATTTGATCACTAAAGACAAATCGTCTGAGTTACTTGTGCAGCAAAAAATTGCAGAACCCTCAACTGTGGTCCACAACAGGACAGTCCATCATATGTGCATTTATGTGTGTATGTGTGTGTGTGTGTGTGTGTAATACACTTATATATTGAGTTCTATTACCCTTGTTTTTTTTTCTCTGACGAGCATGATTATAATTTTTTTAAAAAATAGATGTTTATTATAGACTTCCAGTAACGCATGCGCAATGATATACAGTAATCTGACCCCGGTCGAAGTGTAGTGTTCATGACCGGCCTACAGTTTATCGCGTGTGCGAACACAAGTGACCTGTCATTTGAATTTCTACTTTGCAAACATCGCATGATCGAACACCTGCAACCTCGATTCCAGTTTACGTTTCACTTTTTGCTTTTCGGTTAATAGTCTACTTTTAGTCATCATTGTTTTTAATACTAAATGCACTTTCTGTTAACAACTGCTTTGCAGTATTCCATCTTATAGCTGTTTGCTTTAAATTTTATATTCTCAACTGCTGCATGCTTTATCGGTGTCCTACTAAGAATATATCATTGTTTGGCGTAACTGCACGCGTGTGCCCCTCCCACCGACTGTGTTTCCTCATAACTTTCAGGAAAATGGTTATTTTTTAATGAAAACTTTCTACAAATACAATTGAGATGGTCTATATAACAATTATATTAGGATTCATTATCAAACAATTTTCTGTGGGTAGGGAGAGGAATTTCGGAAAATTCATACTAGTCGCCTTTCTTCATAACTTTCAGAAACATTTATATTTTTTTGATGAAATATTTTGCAAATACCTCTCAGATTGTGTAAATTACGATTATATCGGAATTTAATATGAAAAGAAAACAAAAGTTTGGCTCGCGCGCATACATCTTGATTCAAGCCAGATATCTCTACAGAATGTAACTTGAAATTCCGAAAAATATTGTGATAGGTGTCAGTGTGTATACGTGTGTGCTCACCATTTTCTTTTCAAATCAAATTCCGATATAATCGTATTTTGCACACCCTGAGGGTGATTTGTAGAAAATGTTCTTTAAAAATACCCATTTTCTCGAAGTTGTGAGAAAATTAAGTTGACTTGCTTGAATTTTCCGAAACTTATCTCCCCCACCGCCTGAAAAGTTTTTTCACCTCAAGTTCCAATGTATTTGAAATCTACACCACCTGAAGCTTATTTGTAAAAAGTTTCATTAAAGATATCTATTTTCCTGGAAGTTATGAGGAAACAAAGTTGGTGAGGCATTTGTGTAGACATACCTTTAACATAAGTGATACTAAAATTAGCTTGCTGTTAAATACCTATATATCGGCTTGCTTCACTACACTTTCATTTTGTATGTAAAAATATTTGATCATATAACTGCATGTTATATATAAACAAGCAATACACTTCTTTCGATCGGTTTGCATTAGAGTGACAATAATGTAAATGAGATGAACTGAACTTCATAATAGTCATAAATGATTGAAAGTTCAGTAACATTAGGTTATATTAACAATTAGATACGATGAATCTTTGAAAGAGTAGAAAAAGAGAAAAGAAAGTTAAAAGTTTCTTTTAAAATTTCTGTTGTGGTGCATTGTCATGGGGAAAGTAATGATAACGGAACACCCCATCCACGTGACGAGTGGTATGTGCTAGTCGTTACAAATACTGTGAAGTAGGAAGTCGAAAGGTGGAGAAGCCGGCGAAGTTGGTCGTATATAGTCATGTTCTTACTTGCCTAACAAACTATACTGCTATACCATGGTGGACGCTATAGCAGTCCGACGCCGGATTACAAGATGCATAAAGGAGCATTCTTCGTCACAGGTTTTTCTGGGAAGTGATTAAACTGTTTTAAACTGAAATTGCTTTGTATATATGTTTTTAAAGTATAGGTTCAAGTTCAGAGTGGTTGTAAATTTAATGGCCTCATTTGTTCTTTCCCCCCTCCCCCACCTGTGATCTAGTATTTTGGTTGTCTGACTGCCTGAATATGTCACTTGCTTTTTCAGATGTTCTGGTCACAGATTTTGGTTCGGGCGAAATCCAGCGTCCTGGTTGGTTGCCTTCCCTCTGACGCGATTTGTTTCTCGACTGTTTTGATAACTTGTTCTCGACCAGATTAACTACTCTGGCTGTTTGATTTTCTGCTTACGTCATTTGTTTTTCTCAGAGGTCATGGTAACGAGTTTTTGCCTGATTTTCGTTCAACGTTGGCTGATTCCTTTAAGAACACATATCTCGGTCAGCTCAACATTTATGTTTTCACTCACACACACACGCACACTCACACACACATACACCCCCCCCCACACACAGCTTTTTCTGGATCTCTTATAAATAAAAATTTTGTAAATAAAAAAGAGAAAAATCGAAAAAGTTACAAACAAAAATAAATATGTGGGGTAAGTATTCTACGTCTATCGTATAGTCTTCCGTTTAAGACGATAGGGTTTACATTTACAAGTGATTTGACTGTTAATTATAGATATGAACACCACGTAGAGATAATTTCGTTATCTCAAGATCCCCTTTTGTGATTGTAAAAGTCAGTGTAAATATTCTTAACTTTATTTCTGAATAGTTGATAAAGGAGAAATTACTGTACAAAGTATTCTGGCTAAATATGACGATATTTTGTCTCTTTTGACGACATTTTGTCACTGTAAAAAGTATATATATATGTATATAAATATATATATATATATATTATATATATATATATATATTATATATATATATATAATATATAATATATATATATATATATTATATATATATATATGTATATATATATGGAGAGCATAAAGATAATAGTTGTAGTTGGGAAACCGTTTGCTGACATGGATGACTGGAAGCTATCTGAATACTGGAAACGAATTATCAATCTTTTCCAGATTTGCACCGGGTATCAAAATGTCGACATCATATCCGCTGCTCGGTGCTCTATGAACAGTGTAAACTCTGTAAGAGGAGACATAGGCAGTTTCAAGGGAGACTACGAAGCGAGGACGACGCTCCATTGGGATTAAAACATAGACATGATTATCGAATGTATGTCAATTCTTTTTATTAATGTCAGAACGATTAAATCTTTTATCTTTGCTTCATTAATTGAATATATATCGTTACTGATATATATATATATAATATATATATATATATATATATATATATATAGATATATATATATATATATATATATATATATATATATATGTATGTATGTGTGTGTGTGTGTGTGTGTGTATATATATATATCTATATATATATATATATATATATATATATATATATATATATATATCAGTAACGAAGTCGATTTGTTCGGCTAAACCCTTGAAAGCGGCGGTTCAGCATGTATATATATATATATGTATGTATGTATGTATGTGTAAGTCGGGCTTCTTTGATCTTCTGTCTATCAAATGCATTCACAAAGCTTTGGTCGCTATGTTATTGAAGAAGACATTTGAAGAAGGACTGAATCTGAAACCACGAGGCTGGGAAGCAACGGTTTTACCAAACAGCCACGCCTGCAGCATATGAAATGTCTATGTATGTCACTTTAGAAAATATATATTGTATAAAAAAAAACACAATGAAGTACTGAACTACATTTTTGCTCCATGCGTCATACGTCGTGACAGATTTATTCTACATACAAAAATGTTTCTGATTCGGGTTACATGCGTTCACTTTGCAGTTACATCAACGTTGACCATAATGGGAAATAAGATGTTAACATTCCTACTTAAATGAAAGTGGTGTGTGTTAGAATGACACCAGAAAGAGGAGATTCTTCAGAACAAAGAAAAACAAAAAGAAAAGGAAGAAAAGAAACCGCTAGAAAAGATAAGTACTATGCAAAAATAAAGTACTGTGAAAAAAATGAAGTTACTCTGATAACAAAATTTTAAAATAGGACAAAACAATTTTAGAGAATCAATAGCAAAATAGCTTACAAAAATGAAATATTATGAAGTAGTTGTGTAGTTAAGAAGGCTGTTTCCCTTCTAAATGGTTCCACATTTGATCTCACTGGGCGGCACTTTGCGCAAATGTCACTTCGAGTTGAGAGTATTGACTTTTACCTAAGGAGCAGAATTTGGTAAACGTGCACTGTCCAGATAACCGTCGTTTACACAACCGTACTCGAACACATGAATATATATATATATATATATATATATATATATATATATATATATATATATATATATATATATATATATATATATATATATCAATACAAGGTGGCCCAAAAGTAGGTTTACAGTTATCACGTAGGCACTTTAAGTTTCTTTTGAAATGTTTTATTACATTTAAATTTCTATCTTACAATTAACTAAATTAACATAGAATAATGGTTTCATATTATATATATATATATATATTATATATATATATATATATATATATATACTATATACTATATAAATACAGTGTACATTTAAACAGATAAGAGGTATCCTTCATAGGATTCCTCTTACGCTAGAAGGAACAGCTAAAGCCCAAAACCAAACATTTTTTCTGGAGAATATGTTCGAAGATATTTTTTTTTGCTGCCGACAAAAAACTGCGCTTGCGCGGTGGATTTGAAGAATTATAATGTATAAGCAAGAGGCACATGCTGGATTTGCCTCGTACTTATATGTTTGATCTAGGCGTACCTGTTGATGAAGACTTCGCCTAGCATACCTGTCATTGAAACCCCATATTGTCTTTCATTGTATGTAATTTTCTTTTGTGTCCCATTCGATTTTTCCTTTTGTCATTTAAAATTTTTATTACCATTTGATTGTATATGGCCCCAGATCATATTGTATTATTCCCTCCATGTGCGCTTGCAATAGGTAATAGAAAAAAGAGCAATGAAACGTTTGATGAGGAAATGATCAGTGAATGGTCAGCTCAAAAATGGTTTAAACGATTTCGCAGTGGAGACTTGAGCCTTGAAGTACATGAGCGTAGTGGATACCCATCTGTCATCGATGACCGTCAGTTAAAGGCCATCATTGAGAAAGGTCCACGTAAAATCACTCCAGAAATGGCAAAAGAAGTTTAAGTTAGCTAGGAAACTGCCTGCACCTATTTGCATGCGAAGAGAAAATCAGAAAAGCTCGACAAATGGCTATCACACGATTTAAATGAAAATCAGAAAATGCTCAGATATGAAATTTGCTCGTCGCTTCTCCGTAACCAGACTGATCTATTTCTGGACCGTATTGTAACTTGTGATGACAAGTGGATTCTGTACAATAATAAAAAAAAATGTTGGACCAAAATGAAACACCTAAAAACTTCCCTAAACTCGAGCTCTTCAAAAAGAAGGTTATGGTGACTGTTTGGTGGTGTACTGCTTGACTCATCCGCTATAACCTCTTAGAACCCAGAAAAAACATTACTGCAGAAACGTATTGCCATGAAATTGCCAAAATGAACGAAAAACTGCAAGAGGGCCGATCATTCTTCATGACACTGCTCAAACATACGTTACACTAATGACACTTCAGAAGTTGAGGGAACTTGGCTACGAGGTTCTTGCCCACCCAGCTTATTCCCCAGAGCTTTCTCCTGCCGACTAGCACTTTTTCAAGCAATTTGATGGTTTCCTGCGAGAGTTCCAAAATCAAATCTGCTGAAAGTGCGTTCAAAAAGTTCATCGGCTCCAGAACTCCAGATTTTTATGTTACCGGAATAAACAAACTTGTACCTCGATGGTAAAAATGTATTGATTGTAATGGTACTTACTATGATGAATAGAATTTCCGCACATTGTGATGAATTTCATGTTTCAAAACGAAGCTAATTTTTTTACTCAGCCTGATTATCTGTCTGTCTATCTATCTATCTATCTATCTATCTATCTATCTATCTATCTATCTATCTATCTATCTATCTATCTATCTATCTATCTATCCATCTATCTTCTATCTAGCTAGCTAGATAGATAGATAGATAGCTATCTGTCTGTCTGTCTGTCTGTCAGTCTATCTAGCTCTCTCTCTCTCTCTCTCTCTCTATATATATATATATATATATATACATATATATAGTGCGGAACTAACAAACATAAAAACGTAGACACGCATATATATATATATATATATATATATATACACACATATGACAACATACATCATACATATCTGCTCACACACACACACACACACATATACATGCATACATATGTGTGTGTGAGTGTATGTATGTGTGTCTGTATATATGTATACACACACATTTTGAAAACCTATACATATATATTTATGTATAAACATACATATATTATGTATGCATATCATAAATGTGTGCATATATATGTTTGCGTGTGTGTGGATCTTCCATTGCTCATAGTTAGAAATCTGACATGAGCTCTACTTAAAATACCTACTTGAAAGTTGTGAAGTGTTAGAAATCATATTATAAACATATGAAATAATACACCTTGTATTTGAACACTCCACTTAAGGTTAAGGTAACATCAGAGAGTTCAGTGTTCAACAGGACGCATACTGATCTCTTTATAAAGATAAGAGGCAAGATTATTGTGAAGTACGTGTTATGATGTGAAAGTTTGGAATGTATTATGAGTTTTCCCAGCCTGTTAGAGGTAACGAACAACATTAGACGGTATCACACCAATGTCAAGTATAAAGAATTACTCCCGATAGTAGAGTAGTAGATTACGGGTCACGTACTTTAAATGCAGCTGGTATCATATGCGCCCGCATGTATTCCCACATTCACAAACAGATACACATATATATAGACTCATACTCACACAGATTTTGGATTGCATCTAAATAAAAACCATTTGATGATAGACAAAGAATCAATCTCACGCCTATTCCTGTCCTTAACTCACGGATATACTGAACCTACCAGTTGTATTCCGCCAGTTGTGCCCTGGGCATGACTTTAAACTGTGTCTAGTAGTGGGGCTCTGGTCTGGGAATTCCAGGGTTTTGAGAAATGTTGAACCATATCTTAGCCACTATCATTCCCAGGTCTGGTCCGGGGTCGTAGAACTTGTCTTGATTCTATCTATGGTTTAACTTGCATGTTATGGAAGAAACCCCAAGAATAAACACTGCCTTGTGAATACCATGAGAAAAGAAAAGGGTTGGAGAGTCAATCTCGACAGCGAATCAAGGACTGGAGTCCCTGAAGCGGTCCGGCGCCATCTTCGACGCATTTCCGGCAATTCCAAAGTGGGTAGAACTCGCCTGCCCTGTAATGCAATTGATCTAGGAGAAATCCACTCTTAATGCAAAACCTACAGTTTGCTTCATCATTGCAGCCGTTTTAGCCCGCTTAGTCATTATGGTGAGACCTCCAAGTCTAAAGAGCGGAATTGGATTGCGGGGACTGGCTCCCACTTCAAAACTACTAAGCACAAGCAGGAAGAAAAGCCCTACGGCGCAAAAGATTGGTCCTCACAATTACTCGGGAATGTGCCACTCTTCCTCACGATTTCATACACAAAGAAACTGTCATCATCTTTCCATTAGCCACTGCTCCGTAGTTCTATCTGAAACATTCATCCCTCATTCACTATTTTGTCTCATCTCACCAAATCCTGCTCTAATGACTTACATCCTCACTACTCAGAAGTGCAGCTCTTTTGAATCATCTCTTCTCTGTCCGCATTTTTTACACACACACACACACACACACACACACACACACACACACACACACACACACACACACACACGCAAAAACCTCTAGACGTTCAAGATACACATCGACCTCAGTAACTTCACTATTCTAGGATGGCGCACATATACGTATATGTGTGTGTAAGTATACATGTGTGTACGTGTGTGTGTGTGTGTATACACGTAAGAATCCATAAACTTTGAGAGGACGTGAAATAACTTTTGGGAACGGTGAATTTCGATGCCGATAATAGGGGGTAAAAATTGGGTTAAAACCCTCTTTGAATAGATAAAGTTAATGTGAGAGCTTGATGGGATCAACTGGAACCCGCATCGTCGTAACCGACGAAGTGCCACGACGACCTCATTAGTTAGAGGTCTCATTTAAACAACTGAGCCAAGCGTGACTCGAGAAGGAACAAACACACACACACACACACACACACAGATATATATATATATATATACGTATATGTAAGTATACATGTGTGTACGTGTGTGTACGTGTGTGTGTTTGTTCCTTCTAGAGTCACGCTTGGCTCATAAGGGCCGGTTTCTCGGTTTCCTTGGCGTATAGTTTCCCCACCTGGACGAGACATCGGTCCGTCGCAAGTGAGCTGCAAGATTCAGGAGGAAAGAGTGAGAGAAAGTTGTGGCAAAAGAGTCAGCAGAAGTTCGCCATTACCTTCTGCCGGAGCCGCGTGGAGCTTAGATGTTTCGCTCATAAACTCACACAGGCCCCGTTCTGAGATTCGAACCCACGATCCCTCGACCGCGAATCCGCTGCTCTAACTACGAGGCCATATTCCTCCACGTATGTATATATGCAATACATATATATATATATATTTATATAGAGAGAGAAATACATACATACGTACGTACATATATACATACATACGTGGGTACATACACGCGTGTTTGTTTAAATGAGACCTCTAACTAATGAGGTCGTCATGGCACTTCGTCGGTTACGGTGATGAAAGTTCCAGTTGAACCGATCAACGGAACAGCCTTCTCGTGAAATTAACATGCAAGTAGCTGAGCACTCCACAGACACGTGTACCCTTAACGTAGTTCTCAAGGAGATTCAGTGTGACGCAGTATGTGACAAGGCTGGACCTTTGAAATACAGGTACAACAGAAACAGGAAGAAAGAGTGAGAGAAAGAGTACAGTAAGGTTCACCCCACCCCCTGCCGCAGCCTCGTAGAGCTTTTAGGTGTTTTCGCTCAATAAACACTCACAACGCCCGGTCTGGGAATCGAGACCGCGATCCTATGATCACGAATCCGCTGCCCTAACCACTGGGCCATTGCGCCTTCACACTAACGAGGTATAGCTATAAATTAATGCAATTTTTGCATTTCGAATGCATTACGTACAAAAGTTAACGTCTTTAATGAAAGAATGGACACCAAAAATGTTTACATTTTACCCCATGGGTTATTGATTTCCAACATTAGAAAAGTCAACAATCTTTGGACATAAGTTACAGGGAAATGAGGAAAGTTGTAAACGGTTTAATGGATCCCGGTACATGATCTTATATCTATTTTATCGATCCCTGAAGACTAAAAAGCAAACGGGCGTGACTAAATACCACGAAGCGTTTTCTCCAGTTCTTGCCTAAAGCAACCTGAGCCAGCTTTTTGAAATGTTCAGAATATAGAAATGATAAAACATTAGATTAGTAATGCGATAACACTTTGTGGTGGTATATTGGTATATTATAATATACTCTCTTATACCAGTAACTATTGGTATGGTGCACTCTGTCGGAACAGCCTGCTCGTGAAATTAACGTGCAAGTACCCTTAACGTAGTTCTCAAGGAGATTCAACGTGACAAAGAATGTGATAAGACTGATTCTTTGAACTGCAGGTATTACTCATTTTGCCAGCTGAATGGACTGGAGCAACGTGAAATAAAGGATCTCATTCAAGGATACAACGCGTCGCCGAGCAACGAACTCACGACCTTACGACCGCGAGCCGAATGCCCTAACCACTAGGCCACGCGCCTTCACAATTATTGGTATGATACAGCGGGAAAAGAAACACCCGTTCAGTCATACCTTTTATCGTTTATCTTTTACTTGTTTTAGTCATTTGACTGCGGTCATGCTGCGGCACCGCCTTGAAAGGTTTTAATCGAACAAATCAGCCACAGGTCTTGTTTTTTAAAGCCTTTCTATTTATTCTCTCGGTCTCTTTCGCTGAATTGCTAAGCTACGGAGACGTAAACACCGGCTGTCAAGCGGTGGTGGGGGACAAACAAAGACACATAGATACACACATACATAGATACACACGCACACACACGCACGCACACACAAACGCACACACAAACACATATGGCAGGCTTCTTTCAGTTTCTGTCTACTTTGGTTGGCCCGAGGCTATAGTAGAACACACTTGCACAAGGTACCATGCTGTGGGACTGAACACGGAACCATATGGTTGCGAAGCAGAAAAATTGGTCGTTTATCAGTTGGGGGGAAAGTATTATTCTTGTATTCTTTTACTTGTTTCAGTTCTTTGATTGCAGCCAAGCTGGAACACCGCCTTATTCTCTAAGTTTCTTTTTTATCTTTTATGTTTTACGGGTTTCAGTGATTGGACTGCGGCCATGTTGGAGCACTGCATTAGGAGGTTTGTTTTAGTCGTACAAATCGGCCCCACTACTTATTTTTTTTTTAAATCTGGTATTTATTCTGTTGAACACTTTTGCTGAATCGCTAAGTTACAGGGATGTAAACAAGCCAACACCGGTTGGCGTGATAC
Source organism: Octopus sinensis (assembly GCF_006345805.1). Classification (NCBI taxonomy): domain Eukaryota; kingdom Metazoa; phylum Mollusca; class Cephalopoda; order Octopoda; family Octopodidae; genus Octopus; species Octopus sinensis. The sequence goes on along the minus strand of NC_042999.1, from coordinate 165,006,659 downwards.
AAACACATGCACACACAAACATACACACAGACATATATATACATATATATACATATATGTATATATACATATATATACACATATATACAGTATATTTGTGTGTGTGTATGTGTGTGTAAGAATATGTATACCTGTATACATATATATGTATGTGTGTATATATATATACGTGTGTGTGTGTGTGTAGTTTGTGACAGACCATGCCATTCTTCTGCTGGGCTCAAATCTCTTTTGCGAACCCATGAAAACAAACCTCCAACATCTATTCTGCCTATATATCTGTGCACACCTTTCAATGTAATGTATGTCAGAGAAGGTCTGCAAACCTAATGGAGGCCTCAAAAGACATTTTAAGATCCACAAAGATCAGAACTTATCTGCAGCTCTTGGTGCTCCAAATCAGATATGTCATCTATGTGGGTGTCTTTTCAGAAAATTGTCTGGTTTAAAAAGCCACATCAGACGCCATGAAGGTTCTAAGGTGCAGGTATAAGGAGTAGACAACCACCACCACCACCACCGCCACCATATATATATACATGAGGAGCTTCTCCACAATTCCCACAAACCAGATCCAAGGCATATGAAGGTCATTTGACGTTCCGGAACTATAGTAGAAGGCACTTGTCCAAGGTTCCACAACGCAACTGTGTTCTATTATAAGATGCTCCCTTTCCAAGTTTCGGGTTCAGTCCATTTGTGTTAAATTAATTGGTTGTATACAATCAGAACAGACAACATTGAGAACAACTTTAAGGCGGCAAGCTAGCAGAATCCTTAGTACGTCGGTCAAAATGCTTAGCGCATTTCGTTTGTCTTTATGTTCGGAGTTCGACGTACCAGTTGAACCCTGGGGTCAATGGAATCGTCATATTACTCCCCCAAAATTGATGTCCTTGAACCAAAATACCAAAATTTGAAATCATTATTGAAAACTTTGATGCAAAATAATGCTTACTATTGAGTAATTGATATTGAAGAGAGATATATTAGTTTTACTAATCCCTAATAAACTAGGTTTGAAAAGCAATGTTTGTCTTGGAGAGTTTTCGAACTTAGAACGGAAACGGATGAAACTATATATTATAAGGTATTTAGATCAGCACAATACATTATCTGACAATTTGATCGTTTTCTGTAATATTATAGAATGATGTCGATGAGCCTAGGACAGAGACTTGCAGAACGCTTTGGTTGATATATTAAATAGAACAATTTAGAACATGAATATGTGATCAAAGCTATGGATCGGCAAGAGCGTGAACACCATATTTATGTCAATGTTCGAGAGTATGGTGTTCATAGTAATGTTGTAATGACGTAATCGTTTGACGACAGAACCACAGAAATAAAATCTTTCTAGGATAATATTTCCGTCAAGAGTTATAATATCAATAACGTGAATCAATAAAAATATGAATTACAGAAGGATCTGAATGAGATTTTTCTTATATTGCCAGTTATATTGATTTAAGCGGCAATAGTTGGATGTTTCCATAATCTAAAATACGAATGATATGAATTACTCGTAAATGATATTTGGGGTGAATCTACATATTGTATTTGGAAAATAGTACAGTCGACATATTTGTGTTCAACGCCGAGTAAAAATAGCGTACAATAATGTACCAAGATACTTGCTGCAGAGAATTTATGGTTTATTACTGGAGAAGTGAATACCTGGAGACATAGTTAATAAGATTAATTCACAGGTATAGATACCTTTTATTATCTTTTACGTGTTTCAAGAATTGGACTACGGCCTTATAAGTCTGGTATTTATTCTACGGAATCGCAAACTAACGATGGATGTTAATTGGTGGTGGGACACATACACAAAAGCACTCACACACACACACACACACACACACACACACACACACACACACACACATACACACACACAAAATTATGTTTCGGGATGGTCATTATTTTTTGCCAAATAAACACACGCATAATATAGTCAATCTTCACTTGCTTTTTGCTGTTCTTATTCTGTCCTGAAATTTTCGTTACACATCTGAGACCTCAGCGACACCTTCCGTCTTCGTGTGTACTCTTGCTCTGCTTATTCCATTCTGTTCTTCTATGCTGTGTATCATTATACGCGCATGTCTCTGTGTTTGTGTATTGTTGTGTACATGTGTGTTTGTGTGTGTATGTGTGTGTGTCATTGTTCTTAGTGGCACTATGACCCTCTCCATAGCCCCGTTTTCTAACATCTTGCTGCTGCTGTCGAAACTGACTTTTTTGCCATTGTTGTTTCCGCTGTTGCTAATGTCGTTGTCAGTCGCATTGTTGATGCTGTTGCGGCTGTGTGTGTATTTTCGAGGTCTGTTCAATAAATATTCAGACTGTTGCCATAGTAACGAAGCAGACCGTTCTCCTACGCTGCGTGCATTGCATGTAGTTATTTAGCTGCAACCATAGGGACAGGGTTAGAGTGTACAAAGGAGTCAGGGTTAAGTACAAAGCCATCATAGAGAGTGATGAAAAAAGGATCTGCCCGCTATACAGGAGTGAATCCTGGAACAGCACAAAAAGGACGAGAAAAAAGATAGGTCAGGCCAATTCATGGCATGACAACAAAACATAGCAGAGTGTCAAGTTCGTTGATGCTACCCTTGGCGACAAACTAGTATACCCTTTTAGAAAAACATTAGATAAGGCCAATCTACGGGTTAAAGTAGAAGAGAGACCTGGTGCTGCTATAAAATCCCTGATCAGTAGAACTTATCCTTTCGATAGGTCTCCATGTACGAGGAAGAATTGTATTGTATGTAGGATGAACCCACAGGTTAACTGTAAGGTTAGGAATATAGTGTATAGCTTACGATGTATTGAGGGATGGGGTAGAAGCATGACAACTACTTACGTTGGAGAGACAGCACGGAGCATAGGAGAACGTACAGGTGACACAGGCGGGAGGTCAAAGAAGAGAAAGGCTCGTCAGTGCTCTAGCAACATGCTCAAGCAGAACATGCTCAGTCAATTGCATAAAGATCAAAGTACCATCAACGCATAGAACTGACACGACACTTAGACAGATCACAGAGGCTACACACGTAGCAATTGACAGACAGAGCTTCAACGGAAAACACGAATGGAACAATAACACCCACCACCACACCACACAACAAGACAACTGAAGACTGAAGGGAGAAAAAAAGCAGATACAAACAACGTGATACATATGCAATAGACATATAAAAAAATAGAGATAGATAAAAAAAAAAGCTGTATAAAGGGTACGGATACAAACAACATAGTAAGCGAACCCATACACACACAAACAAACAAACGATAGTCTTTTACAAAATATTGAACTTTTAGATACTAACTATCGAAGAAAGTTGTACAAGACAAAAATAACAGTGGTAGTACAGCCTCCCTACTAAAAAGAAAAATGGGGTGTGTGTACTGTATGCTGAATTGCGCGGTTTACCATCTCTGTAAACCACACAATACTGTACATCTGATAACTGTTGCCTGTGTTTGCTGAGTGCTAAGATCGGTTCATCTTGTAACTTTCGATTGCATTTTTATCATCACGTCTCTAAAATGAACGCTATGGTGACGAAATGGCTAGGCTATGAAATACATCCGCAATAGCATCTGTTTATTTCCAAGTAGTCAGGGCACCAGTGACCGGAAACGAACCGTCGACACTTACTTCTGCGTCTGTTCACTGCAGCTGTTAATATCTTCCATATAGAAATGCCAGTAATATAATCTGCATCTGTTATATACAGATGTACCTCTACTCATACTTCAACATATAAGCTGACATCAACAAAAGGAAGTAATTTTAATGATTCTAATTTCATCATAACGAAATAATAAAATAAGAGGACAACGAGTAATATGGTTTTAAGAGATCCTAACGACAGGCAACAAGAGGGGAGGGTGACGGGGACACACGACAATAAGCAGTTAGTCTATTTAGAATAAATCCGGCTTAGCAAAACAATTGAAATAAAATGCTGTATAAATTATTTATTTGTATTAATATAGGGTGGAGGAAGTAAGTATTTCACTTTCAAAAACAAGAATTGAAGGATTTGAAATTTCCATAACAATAGGAGCATTTGAAGAAAGTAGAAATTTTTTGATATTGTTTCTTTACATTAAAACGTGTTCAGCTATTTAGATGCATTTAGATCATTTCTCTCTACTGGTAAGCAGCAAAATGAATTACTTAAATATCATGTCATGCATTTGTGTGTAGCAGGAGTGTTAGTATGATTCCGGCTTTGTGTTGCTGTGTATGGATATAACAATAATATTATGTAATTTTAACAATATATGCGGGTTTATCTGTAATAATTTTAATTAAAATTTCTCTATAGTGTAGGATGTCATTTTTGCTTTGCATTTCTTTTTCACGTGGTGAAGTGTGTGGGGGTAAAATAATTAGCAGTAATAAACAGAGATCACATCAGCAGATCACATTCCTCTCTTCCTATCACGCTGAAAGAAGCACTTTGTACCTCGGTCCAAAGTGGAAGAAATAGCTTTTAGTCAATTACACCAGAATGAAAAGAATGATCCAAGACAAGAAAGTGAGTAAATTGATTATGCAGTGGGAAAAGGGAATCTCATCTTTGGTACGTAACTTCCTGTCAGGCGGTGAGCTGGTAGAATCGTATGTGTATTCCTAGAATGTGAAGGCCATTGTGGTTGACAAGGACACTTACAGCAGACTAAAAGACATGTGTGGAAGCTTGATTGACCCGCCAGTAGTGTTGGTGGAGTTCGACGAATTGCCACCAGTAGAAGAGCTAAAAGATTTAGACCCTTTCATGAGGTATTAAAAAGGCAAAAAAAAAGTAAAATTGTTTTGTTGAAAAAGGAAAAAAAAGTAAAGTGTTTCATTAAAAAAAAGAGAAAAAAACGATGATTAAGAAAAAAAACAATAAGAAAAATAGAACGATTGTAAATAGTTTATATAAACGTTCAACAGGTACTGGATGGGAGTGGGGCTCATGCAGCCATTTCCTTTTATTCATTTTTATATAAGATCTCATTTTCATTCGTTTTATGTTTTGTGTCCCCACTGTGGTGTTGTGTCTGTCCTTGTAGTGTCCTCCTCTGTGTTGTGGCCGTAGTACCAAATAAAAAAATAAGAGTGTCATATGCGCAGTCTTTGTATACAGTTCGTAGGAATTAGTGAATAGAGACATCGCGGAGTGCTTGTTGCAGATACAGAGTTGGAGAGTAATAAGAGAACATCAGGAACGTTTAATATTATAACAGTTGAGATGTAACGTGACGATGAGAAGTTGTACGTCATATCATAGGTCTAGTATCCAAATTATACCTTTGACCACAAACTTAGTAACTTAAGAGAAGTATTACGCAACTGAAACAATAGCATCACATGAATGCCTCACATTTGAAGGCACAAGACTAAATATCCAAGAGGAACATTTCTTAGACATCAACCAACCAAACATTCTTCTCTGCACCTCACAGCAGGGATTCATTCAACCACTACATTTAGTTAACCATTACATTTTTTAAACATTACATTATTTACATTATTTATATTTAACGGATACTTGTCCTCTTCTTGTTTGTTGTTAACACAACACTTCGGCTGATATACACTCCAGCCTTCATCATGTGTCTTGAGGAAATTTCGAACCTGGGTTTTCATTCCTAAGGTATTTTTCGATGTTATTATTATTATTATTATTATTATTATTATCATTATTATTATTATTATCATTATTATTATCATTATATTATTATTATATTATTATTATTATTATTATTATTATTATTATTATTCAGTAGTTTTATTTTTATAGCGTGCTTTCACTTCACTACCGAGCACAGCTCTGTGTGCCTTGGGTATGTGCTATGATTTGTTGTGAATCTCTGATGGTTATTGTATGGAAAGTGTTCTGCGTAGGATGTGTGCAGTGCCTAGTAGTGCAATTTTCTGTATGTTATATGTGTTTGTAAGTCCTGGTGTTTTTGTTATGTATTTGTCTGAATATTTTTTTATCATGCCTAATGCACCTACTATGATAGGAATTGTTTCTGTTTTCAGATTCCACATTCTAGTTACCTCTATTTCCAGGTCTTTGTATTTTGAGAGTTTCTCCATTTCTTTTAGAGACACGTTGTCATCAGCCGGTATTGATACATCAATTAGAAAGCATTTTTTTTCTTCATGATCTCTGACAACTATATCTGGTCTGTTGGCCTTAATTTCTCTATCTGTGTGTATCGGCATATCCCAGAGTATGGTTGCTTTCTCGTTTTCTGTGACCTTTTCTGGTGTGTGCCTATACCATCTTTTTTCTGTTGTTATTCCATAATGTTGGCATAGCTTCCAATGTATGTAGGTTCCAACTCTGTCATGTCTGTGAATATATTCCTTCTTAGCCAGGACTGGGCAGCTAGAGATAATATGATTTATTGTTTCTTGTCCATCTTCACATATTCTGCAGTTACTTGTAATATTTCTTTTCATTACATGTTTTTGGTAATTTCTGGTGGGGAGGCTTTGGTCTTGTGCTGCAATTAAAAATCCCTCTGTTTCTGCTTTGAGTCCTGAGCTTCTCAACCATTGCTGGGATTTTTCTTTGTCTATTTCTTTTGCGTTTAGTTTAGTCCAGTATTTACCATGAAGGGGCTTTTCTTGCCATCGTTTTATCATGGTTCGTTGCTGTTCTATTTTTTAGTTTGGATTTCATTTATTTTATAGCTTTTGTTGTTTCTTCATCTTCTTCTTCTTCTTCATGTTTATTAGGTGGTATGATTTCTTGTTTGTATTTGTCAGCTTCCTTAAATACTGAGAACAGTTTTTTGTTTTGCTCGTGTTTTGCCGCTATCTGGATCAGTTTTCCTTCCTTCTGAAGTAGATATTTTTGCAGTCCTATGGTGGTTATTTTATAGTAGTTTTCCAGCTGTATAAGGCCTCTACCACCTTCTATACGTTGTATATATAGTCTTTCTATGTCAGATTTTGGGTGATGCATCCTAGATCCTGTCATTATTTTTCTTGTTTTCCTATCTATTTTGGTCAGTTCATTTCGTGTCCAGTTAAGGATATTGTAGCTGTAACTTATAACTGGGACAGCTAAAGTGTTGATACCTATTATCTTGTTTTTAGCATTGAGCTCTGTGTTTAGTATTGATCTAACTCGTCTATAATATTCTTTTTTTATTTTCTCTTTCATTTGTGTGTGTTGTGTCTTATCTAGTTCATGGATTCCTAAGTATTTGTAAGTTTGGCTTTGGTCTAATTCTTTTATTTCATTGGTTTTATCTAGTGTGATGTTGTTACTCTTAACTAGTTTTCCTCTTTTCATGGTTACTTTGGCGCATTTTTCTAATCCAAATTTCATATCTATTTCTTTGGTAAATCCATGAACTGTCTTTAATAGTGTTTCCAGCTGTTTGTCATTTGCAGCGTATAGTTTTAGGTCATCCATATATAAAAGGTGGCTGATCGTTTTGCCGTAACATTTATATCCGCATCCAGTTCTATTTAGCATATCAGATAGAGGTGACAGTGCTAAGCAGAAAAGGAGTGGAGAGAGCGTGTCTCCCTGGAATATTCCTCTTCTAATGGGGATGTCTTTGGTTTTCATGAGTCCCTCTTTTGTTTGGAGGTGTAGGACTGTTTGCCATTTATTCATAGAGTGCTCTATGAATTTTATGATTGTTGGTGCTACTTTGTTAATGGCTAGTGTTTCGAGGATCCAAATTATTATTATTATTATTATTATTATTATTATTATTATTATTATTATTATTATTATTATTATTATTATTATTCAGGTCACTGCCTGGAATCGAACTCGGAATCTTGGGGTTCAATTCCAGGCAGTGACCTGAATAATAATATAATAATAATAATAATAATAATAATAATAATAATAATAGTAATAATAATAATGATAATAAAAGAAATGGAGAAACTGTCTCTAAAAGAAATGGAGAAACTCTCAAAATACAAAGACCTGGAAACAGAGGTAACTAGAATGTGGAATCTAAAAACAGAAACAATTTCTATCATAGTAGGTGCATTAGGCATGATAAAAAAATATTCAGACAAATACATAACAAAAACACCAGGACTTACAAACACATATAACATACAGAAAATTGCACTACTAGGCACTGCACACATCCTACGCAGAACACTTTCCATACAATAACCATCAGAACATCACAACAAATCACAGCACATACCCAAGGCACACAGAGCTGCGCTCGGTAGTGAAGTGAAAGCACGCTATAAAAATAAAACTACTGAATAATGATAATAATAATAATAATGATAAATAATAATAATAATAATAATAATAATAATGATAATAAATAATAATAATAATAAATAATAATAATAAATAATAATAATAATAATAATAATAATATTAATAATAATAATAATTTTATTAATAATAATAATAATAATAATAATGATAAATGCCCCGATGCAGCACCAGGCAGTGGCTCTGTACGCCTTGATGCAGCACCAAGCAGTGGCTCTCATGGCTTCTGATCTTAACTGATTGGAAGTGTTATCATGTACATTTTTTTGTCTTGGTATAAAAGATGGGCTACAGCAAATATTCTGCTCAATACCACAGATATGCTTGTCAGTTGTTTGACCTTAACCAGTTGAGCATGTCCCTTAGTGGCTGACGATATGTGCATCTCTGATCACAAGCAGAAGTAGTGGGGGAGCATCATAGCCATGTGTTGAGAGGGATTCTTTGGGGTTTGAATAATTCACCTCTGGAAACATGGGTGTTTCGTTCAAAACCCTTAAGCAACCCTTATTCAGAGACCATTTGAGCGGGATGAGTTACTCAACCAGACGAAAATTGTAACTGGGTCCCACCTGCAAGGTCATGTGCTGTTTATCTTGATATGAGATCACCATGTCGCGCACATATGGTTGTGATGTATGTGCCTGGTGTACCCTTATCAGACGGGTAGTCATGATGGGTATACTGTGTTTCGTATATTGGTGCATTCCGTGTATGTCTGGCGCGAGGCATTTAGGTTTGCTGTCAGATGATGCTTGCATTCAAGTGTTTGAGAGAGAATTGAACCTTAGTATAATATGTAATATAGTGTATGATGGCAAACAAGTTGCTAATGTGCAGGAGGTGGGGTGTGAGAGACATTACCAAAACTTCGAATATACCAATTTCACTGTCGAGCAGAAAACTTCCGATTGAAGAAATGAGAAACGGAGACAAACCCCAATAATTTAACATCAGCAAAACATTCAACTGTGTTCAGTTTAGTTGTGAACACAGTCGAAAACTTTACTGATATAAAATGCATAAAGAACTCGAGAATGAGGGACCACTGGCATCTTATGTAAAAGAGCAGGTGATGCCCGATCGATAAAGCTGTATCCACAGAAGTCATATGGGGAAGGATAAAATTCAAACTGATGAAGAAAGTAATTAACAACTAATTGCATCACTTTTGGTATTGGAAATATGTGCGATAAATGGGCAGTTTGCATGGTCACAATTTCAAACATTTTGTGGCTAATACACATATTTAAGTGAATGATTTTGGTAATACAGCGATCTCAAAGGGGTCGAAAGTAAATCACATATGTTATAAACGGCACGCGATATAAAACTTTGGGGACTTCGGTCACTTAAATGATTTGAATTACGAGAAAGCTATTAGACTGGTAATATTGGTTTCAAAATTTGACACAAGGTAAGCAATTTCATAGTGTTCAACTTATTTCATCGAACCCAGCGGCATTTAAACTCAGAACGTAGAGGCGGAAGTAATACCTATTTCTTTACTACCCACAAGGGGCTAAACACAGAGAGGACAAAGGACAGACAAACGGATTAAGTCGATTATATCGACCCCAGTGCGTAACTGGTACTTATTTAATCGACCCCGAAAGGATGAAAGGCAAAGTCGACCTCGGCGGAATTTGAACTCAGAATGTAGCGGCAGACGAAATACTGCTAAGCATTTCGCCCAGCGTGCTAACGTTTCTGCCAGCTCGCCGCCTTTGGCGGAAGTAATACCGCTAAGCATTTTGTTCGGCATGCTAATGATTTCGCCAGTTGGCCGCCTTAATATTGAAAAGCATGCATTGGGTTTCTTCTATTCGGCAATAAACAGACGATCCAGTGGGCAAAGAGACTATAATGTGAAGGAGAAAACTAGGTTTGGAGAGAGAAATAGACAGGATTTTTGGTGAGGTAAAATATTTTACCTTTGCGCCTACAGTGTATGTCAGTGTACAAAGAGTGTAATGAAGAAGAGGAATTGTGTATATTAAAACCGTGAAGAATGATGGCTTCACAAACAGAAGAGATAAAATAGATGTCATTAATGCAGAATATGAGACAATGAAATAACTGATGGTGATTGGATGAGATAGGAGAGTGTTAAAGACAGAACATAAACTTAGGAGAATATAAGGTGGTAACCTTGAGTTAGAGTAATTGGAAATTATTGTGAGTGACCGGAAAGAGTAAATTCTAAGGGCGCGCAGCACTAGCTTTCAGATTTCGAAGTGTAACATGGATAACAGAGATGAACTGAAGATGGCAAATAAGATATATGCATTTGATACAGAGGAATATAAAACTGGTGTGTAGAAAGCTCTGACTTGAGAACAGCTGAGATAGAAATTCACGAATGCTTGAGTGAAAGCGGACAAAATGTTAGACGGATTTGTTTGGCTCATTGTATTTTCATTCAATGGATTTCCTTATTTCCTTTGTTAGAGGAGGTTAGGGGAAACCCACGCTTGAAGCGTTATCATTGACCTCATTCGCAGAAATAGACAGTTAGACGTCAGAGGCTGTTGAGGTGCTTTACTCGCACTTGAGATGAAGATATGAGATTATGCGCCATTTAGTATGACAATGTATCTGACAGTCATAGAGGTCGAGTTTCGTTCCTATCTTTGGGTAGAAGAGTAACATCTGGAAGATGATTTAAATTTTCATCATAGAAGATGATTTAAATTTTTCTCTACAAGCGAATAATTTGATAAAAACATCTGCAGGATAAAACAAGCCCTAATCACATAAGTATTCCAACAAACATAGAACAAGACACATATGTAACAATAAATACATCAAACTACTGCTATTAAAGTTAAACATATCACATAATATTTATTACAGAAATCATTGGCATATTAACTATAGACTGGATGAACACGTTGTCTAAGCCCTCATAAAACAGAACATAAATTGCATTGTACCAAACCGTAGGCTAACTCTAAAGTTAAAAGCCTCATCTATAACAAATTACAAGTCTCACAAACAAAAATCTAATTACCAAAATGATTTAAAAACTGGATTGCAAAGGTGAAAGCTGTAAACTTCACGATTCCAGTTGCTATAGTGGTCATAAAAGTAAGGTACTAACCGACTAGCTGACTATGCATTTACAGGTAGCAACAATATGCACAATATAACACAACACGGAACAAAACAAGATGATTAGTTATAGAAGCAATAGACAGCACTGCCCATTGCCAAAATAAACATATTAAAAATATATATTAACCACAAACAAAAATAAAATACTACTTCACCGGGGGGGGGGAGGAATCTAGCCGTCAAATTTCAAATTGTAAGTATAATGCCATTAGTAATCAATGTGTGCTGTACTGTGATATATAGTATATTTTAAAACACAGTACGTCCATAAGAGATATTATCCCCAGGCGAATACTGCATAGAATTCACTTTGCACGGGGAATTTACATTAAATATTATACACAGATGGTTACTGTAATTTAATACTGCTTCTGCTGCACATAACAGATATATGCATGTGTGTGTGTGTTTGTGTGTGAGTTGTATGTATGAATATATATAAATATCACATACATATGCTTATGCATATATATATATATATATATATATATATATATATATATATATGTACATAGGCAGCCTTCGACTTTTCTATCAAAAGGGTTTTTAACTAAATATTTATATGCTATTAGCTATAGCTATATTTGCTTCCACATTCAGCTTTCCTAAAAACATTTATGCTATATATATATATATATATATATATATATATATATATATATATATAGTAATTTTATAAAGAACATTTCAGTACCGGTTTCAGTCATTGAGACATCTTCAACTGTAAGCATGGAAAACAATTAAATTTTGGTAACATTGAATGAAAAGTTTTTTAAAAGAATATTTGCATAGTATTCAAATACAAGGGGCATTTTTCTTGTTTCTGCCGGTCTCTGTCTCTCTTTTGGGTTCGAGGTCGTTGTGAATTCATGGCAGAGAAGAAGAAGAAGAAGAAGAAGAAGAAGAAGAAGAAGAAGAAGAAGAAGAAGAAGAAGAAGAAGAAGAAGAAGAAGAAGAAGAAGAAGAATTAGGGAGTGCTATGATATTTAGTAGGATGTTAAATGGTCAAGTGACCTAAAAGTGACTTGTGGATATTAGTAGTGATTGAATTCTTGAGATATCTCTTTTGAATGTATAGTTTATAATATTTGCGTAGGTGATATTCTAAACAGCAGTATTAGTAAAGTAAGGAAGGATGTGGCGGAGAGGAAGAAGACAAAGAGGAAGAAGAAGGAGAAAGAGAATGATAAGGGAATGCGGGATGGTATGATAGTAGTTGGATGTTAAATGGTCAAGTGACCTAAAAATGTCATCTAGAGCAGGTTAGTGCGTATATCAGGTTCTCCTAAGCACATGTGAAGAAACAGATATATACTGTAAGCCCACGGACTCCAAGCAACGTCTACCGTTCAACTCTTGCCACCCCAGACACACCAGAATGAATATCCCCTTCACCCTAGTAAAAAGGATAAGTACTATAGTTTCTAATGCAAGCACCAGTGACACACGACTATATGAACTAAAGGATATACTCATCACCAGGAACTATCCACCTTCACTAACTGACATGCTTTCAACGTGCCCTGCAACTCAATATCCACCTACTCAGACATCCCATATTAAAGAAGGATTTACAACCAAAAGCCCTCCACACACAACCCTCTTAATAATGAAGCCTTTGACACCATCCTTCAAAACATTCCCCTGCTAAAAAAGGACCACAGAATGAACTTAATCCTCCAAACACACACCATCATAAAAAGCAAGAGACAGCCCAAATCTAGGAAAAGTCTCCTAACACAAGCCCAAATACGCTCAACA
>NC_042999.1:164970987-164988487 GCF_006345805.1 Octopus sinensis | reverse complement strand
CCAGGATGAAGTGCGCCTCTAAGATCAAGATTTTCATGTTTGAACTTGGCAAACCAATCACGAGCGGTTCTTTCAGTTATGGTACCCTCTCCATACACAGCACAAATGTCGCGAGCAGCTTTTGCGGCCTTAAAACCTTGATTAAAAGCAAAAAGAAGGACGTGTCGAAAATGCTCGTTTGTCATTCCATTTAATGATCTGAAAATGAACAAAAATTAACTAAAATTAACTAGAAAAAAACAAAAAAGATTCCAAAATGATTCAAAAATAGAATTCTCGAGAAAAATAGATTCCAAAATTTAAAAACGCAATAAATTCCTAAATTTTAAAAAACGGCGGGAACTTAGTTGCCAACCCAATGTATATGTATATATGTATGTATGTATGTATGTATGTATGTATGTATGTATGTATGTATGTATATATATATATAAAGAGAGAGAGAGAGTGAGTGAGACAGAGAGAGAGATATACATACATGCAGAGAAAGCAAACAAGGAAAGAACGTCACTGCTGCTATGTAAAGAAGTTGAAAGGGAGAGAGGGAGAGAGGGAGAGAGGGAGAGAGGGAGAGAGAGATAAAGTAGGAGAAAATGTTGAAGAAAGAATAGCGAATGCGAGAAATACATATGTTGGTATTAGAGGCAAATTGATACAACGAAAGACGTCTTTTCCTTAATATGTTTCTAACAATTTGTTAACAGCTTTACATATATTTGATTTTTTTTTCTCCTATAGCCTGTTCTGTTTCCCTCTCTGTAGTTAAATACCCTCCTACATTTTCGTTTTCTTTGCGCACCTCCTTATTCCCTCTCCATTTTATAATATACTAAGATTATTTCCGTTCCTCCCTTTCGCTATGTCTTACTTTCTTACTTTGTGTATTTTTCAGACAAATCCGTTTGAACTGAAATTTTAGCAAAGGAAAACTCCGCGTCTAAATAAATGTCTAAACCAATTATACGTTCCTCCTCTTCTTACTTTCCTTATCTCCGTGTGTGTTTAAGTATATTTGTATCTATGCATGTACACATACATACATACATACATACATATATATAAATATATATATATATACATACATGCACATACATAATTATCTATCTATCTCTCTCTCTCTCTCTCTCTCTCTGTCTCTCTATATATATAATATATATATATATATATATATATATATACATATATATATAGGGTGCGACGGGTAAATTGTCGCCATTTTATAGTTTTAACTTCGCACACGACTCTGCACCATGCCACACAAGCAAGAGAACCTAGTTATGGCTATCAGACAATTTCAATATATATATATATAATATATATATATATATATATATAGATATATATATATATATATATATATATATATATACTTTATTTAAAAGCAGCAGAAAATATAACAAAAGCTGTTACTCAAGTTTCACGTTCCCGTTAATCGGACAGTTTTGTTAAAATAGAACCGATATAAGGATACGATCAAAACTAGTTAAAGGATACACCTTTAAAAATGGATTTGCTTCATTGATCCTTATGCTCTTAAGCATAAAACCTTGTTTCATATCTATGTGCTTACTCCGGTATGTATATATATATATATATACATACATACAAACACATATTCATATATATATATATATAATATATATATATATTATATATATATATATATATATATATATATATATATATATACTTTATTTAAAAGCAGCAGAAAATATAACAAAAGCTGTTACTCAGAGTTTCACGTTCCCGTTAATCGGACAGTTTTGTTAAAATAGAACCGATATAAGGATACGATCAAAACTAGTTAAAGGATACACCTTTAAAAATGGATTTGCTTCATTGATCCTTATGCTCTTAAGCATAAAACCTTGTTTCATATCTATGTGCTTACTCCGGTATGTATATATATATATATATACATACATACAAACACATATTCATATATATATATATATATATATATATATATATATATATAGCGTTTACAATACTTTTTTCGTCTGGCGTTAACAGCCCTTCTTATCTTGTTCTCCTTGTCTTGTCTCTCACTGTTATATATTTATTTTTCCACTGTTTATATATATATTTTTTACTGTTTATATGTCTGTACTGTCGTTACCGTCTTGCTTTTTTTTACCCCTCTGCGAAAAGATCTCAGAATTTTAATTGATTTGCTTTTCGCGGGAAGGAATTTTTCTTCGAAGTATACGTCTCGCTTTTATCCTTCGAAACGTTTAGTAGATGAAATCTTAGCGACTGAAGAAGGGGATTTTTCGTTGTGCTTATTGTCCTGTATCTCTCCCCTTTTTTTTGCTTGTCTTGTTCCTTGGTTTGTGTCGATGTGTTTCGTCTCTCTATGTGTTCGACGTCTTTTTGGTGTCCTGTACACATATATGCGTGTATATGTACATGTAGAGGTAGGTACGTACATATAGGTTTATATATATGCATATATTCTATTTTATTAACATATTATACGACTAAACGCACGCACCCTACTAAGTAAGATTGTTCTGTTTATCAAGTTAGCCTTGATATTAACTCTCACGCGACTCTGCATCTTTCTTTCTTTCTCTCCCATTCCCTTTTCGTCTTTTTTTCCCTCACTTAACTTGTCTCTTCCTCTCTCTCTCATTCTTCATTCTCTCTCTCCCTTTCACCATTCTTCATGGTCTCCTCGCACCATTCCCCTTCTTCTCTCTCTCTCCTCTTGCTCCTCCTCCCCCATTCCCGTCATCCATCTGCGACGATACTTCCGTCGTAACTGCTATCCTGTCTTTTCTCTCCCGCCTTGCAAGGCTTCTGGTTGACAAAATTTCCCTCTCTGTCTTCCACGATAATCCAGCGTTTACAATACTTTTTTCGTCTGGCGTTAACAGCCCTTCTTATCTTGTTCTCCTTGTCTTGTCTCTCACTGTTATATATTTATTTTTCCACTGTTTATATATATATTTTTTACTGTTTATATGTCTGTACTGTCGTTACCGTCTTGCTTTTTTTTTACCCCTCTGCGAAAAGATCTCAGAATTTTAATTGATTTGCTTTTCGCGGGAAGGAATTTTTCTTCGAAGTATACGTCTCGCTTTTATCCTTCGAAACGTTTAGTAGATGAAATCTTAGCGACTGAAGAAGGGGATTTTTCGTTGTGCTTATTGTCCTGTATCTCTCCCCTTTTTTTTGCTTGTCTTGTTCCTTGGTTTGTGTCGATGTGTTTCGTCTCTCTATGTGTTCGACGTCTTTTTGGTGTCCTGTACACATATATGCGTGTATATGTACATGTAGAGGTAGGTACGTACATATATGTTTATATATATGCATATATTCTATTTTATTAACATATATACATATATATATATATACACACATATATATATGAATATGTGTTTGTATGTATGTATGTATATATATATAGATACATATATATATATATATATATATATATATATACATATACATATACATACAAATATATGCTTTTATGCATCTGCCTACGTGTTTATGTGTCTGTGTCTGTGTTTACATTTATTTCTCTTATTCTACCTTTGTCGTTGTATCTTTTCTCTTTTATCCATACACACACACACACACACACACACTCACTCCCATCCTATACACGCATACACTAGCACATACACAACATTTCTTTGATAAGATTGACACGTCAGTCAACTGAACAGCTTTCATGTGTGATGTCTTCGGCAAATATGCATGGTTAAGTGGGACAATAGAATAAAGAATAGCACTATCCTGGATATGTGTGGAATACCCAGTATAGAAGCATTCCTAATCGAGTCTCAGATGCGATCCTTTGCATAATAATGGTCATATACCAAAACAAATCACTTATTCGTGCGCAGTGAGAGCTAGCAGTGACGTTCATGAGGCACTGTGCCGAGTGACATCTCTGTTTACTTCGCTAGTTGTGAAATATGTGCTTTTATGATCACGTGTACCCTGTAGTCTGTGATTTTGTCATGGACAAAAAGTTGGAACAAAAACCCAACGTGAAATTTCGTGTTAAACTTGGGAAGTGTAATACAGAGACATGGAGCATGTTTACAACGATGAGGCAATGTGTCATACGCCATACTTCGAGCGGCACAGGCACTTCGAAAACGTTATAACGTTCCTGGAAGACAATGAGCAACCTGGAAGACCTGCCTCGAGTGTCAACTCTGGTAATGTAGTATTGTGCATCGAGAATTCATCCCCTTCCAAGGCCAGACAGCAAATCGAGAGTTCTACTATGTTCTAATATGTGGAGCGCGAAGAATTGGTTTCTTTACGACGACGAAACACTCTGTCAACGAGTTCTCCTCACTCGTGAGTTTCTCGCCAAAAACAACATGCTATCGCTTCCACGCCCGCCCTATTCGTCAGCGTTAGCACCTGCGGACTTCCAACACTTTTCCAAGATAAAAATGCAGCTGAAAGGTCGCCGTTTTAACATCATTGCCAAGATCCAGAGCGAATTGCAGAAGGTCCTCGTCTCGCTTACAGAAAACGAATTCCAGGCGAATTCTAAAAGTGACAGGTATACTGAGGCCGGTGTATTGCTGCGCAAGGTGACTACTTCGAAGGAGATGATGTTAAAACTTAGGTAAATAAGTCATTTTCTTTATTAAACATAACTAGTCTGGGAACCTATTGATACCACTTCGTAATATTTGTGTAGCTTTGTTCAACAAGAAATTGCCGAATCGTCTTTTTCAAGCAGAAGAATAAAGCCTCTCTCTCCACCATCACTATTGCCACCACATCATTCTACAGCTTCTACACTCCCACCAACCCATTACAGTCACTCCCACCTCTTCCATTGGACCAATGTCGATACGTCGCTAGCACACGATGTCACCCCCCGCCACGCCACGAACCCCGTCGTCACTGTACTTTGCCCACCACTATGCCATCACTAGATGATACCATGCACCGTACTGCCATACCATCGTATGTCACCATTATTACCAAACGCCCACATCAATCGAGTACATCGTACGACACCGCCACCACCACCACCAACATCATTATTATCATCATCGTCGTCGTCAACGTCATCATCATCATCGTCATCGTCATTATTATCCTTCATCATCATCACCACCATCATCATATCATCACCGTCACCGTTGTCGTCATCACCACCACCACCACCACCGCCGCCGCCGCCGCCACCACCTTCATCGTCGTCATCATCGTCATCATCATCATCATCGTCATCATCATCATCATCATCGTCATCGTCATCATCATCATCGTCATCATCGTGTCGTCGTCGTCATCATCGTCATCATCATCATCATCGTCATCATCGTCATCATCGCCATCATCGTCATCATCATCATCATCGTCGTCGTCGTCATCATCATCAACAACAACAACAACCAACTGCGAATGCTGTTCTACAGTAGTAGTCCACTGTATGTAGTATTAGTAATGTTGGAAGTATGTACGGCGGAGATTTGTAGAAATGAGTGTTATTAGAAGCTAATTAGTACCCAAATAAGACGCGAGTAAATGACAGTATACAGATGGCTTATGATACCGCATCCTTTCATCTAGATAATAGAATTTCAGAGAGGACACTCTCTCGTTTATACAGCCTTCATACAAACTGCTTGCTTTCTATAGCAGAAGCGTGTTCTGGCTGCCTTCCGTTGCCATGGTGATCGGTAAATTCTCTGCTAACGTCCAACATGTTTTTATGTTAGTAGTTTCTCTGAGATCGGTATATATTTTTTGTTTGTTTTGGGTTTTTTTTTTTTCGTTTTTTGGTTATTTTATTTCGGAGAGGTGGACGTCAACGATGGTGATGATGATGATGAGGAGGAGGGGGATGATGATGATGGTGATGATGATGATGAGGAGGAGGAGGATGATGATGATGGTGATGATGATGGCAATGTCGTTTTGTGTTACTGATCGTGGTGCTGTTCATGATGCTGATAGTGCTGATTTTGTTGTTGTTGTTGTTGTTGCTGCTACTGCTGCTGCTGCTACTGCTGCTGGTTTCAATGGTCTTGTGGTTTCGACGATGGCTTTGTTGTATATGTATTTGTTGTGGTTGTTTGGCTTCAGGTCAACCCTAATCGAGCAGATCTATGTTCGAAGTCTTTCTAGCCGTGACCTTCCCATATTTTTAGAGTTGCCTAGGGATACACAATCTAAGATGTCCTTCCCTTTTTAAAGAGAAGTACGAAATGTAGAAACTCCCCTATTGATTTCGTTATTGTTGTTTAACCACAGGTTAGCCTTATTCGAGCAGATCTATAATCAAAGCGTTCCACCCGTACCAATCCTGACGTTCTCTATATATGTATGACTACTGTATCTAATATACACTTCCTTTTGTAAGATAGTAGAATATGATTTAACGGATATTTGGTTACAATTTCAACAAGGCAAGCTACCTTTTTTATTGTTGTTGGGAGTGATGGTCTTCGCCGGAACGGTGTTTGCAATAGGTAATAGTGTAGATATCGTTGTGGTTGATGTTGATAATGTTAGTTTTCTGCAGCTGAACCTCGATTTAGCAAATCTGTGATCAAAAGCATTCTGGCGTTGACATACCACCCCGTCTTTTATTGAGGTGACACATCTGTCATCTTTTAAAGTAGGTAGAGTAATTTTGACTGCAATTTCTAGCAGATCAAGGAAATGCAATATGCTGGAAAGGCAATATGGATAACAATGAGAGGAAAGCCGAGTTAATTTGGAGTGATAATAGCAGTGGAGGCTGTCTAGGTTGGTTATGTGTTATTGGTGGGGTTGGGGAAGGCGTATAGTTATGTATGTGGTGGTAGTGGCGGGCATGTAGTTTAGGCTATGGTGGCAATGGTGATGGTGGCAGCTGTTTAGTTGTGTATGTAGCTGTGGTGATGAAGTTGCTTTCGTAGTAGGGGTGGTTGCGGAAACTATGTAGCTGTATTCATAGTATTTGCGATGATGGTAGTATCTGCGCAGTTGTGTTTTTGGTGGTGGTGGTGGTGGTGGTGGTAGTAGTAGTGGTGGTGATGGTGATATAACTGTAATTACATGACAAATGAGATTATGCGATACGAGATAAACAACTTTCTACAGAAATCGTATGAAAATAAAACCGATGAAAATATCTCAAAATATATTTAAGGCTTCCTAAGTGGTGAACAAATTTACAATGGCTGTAAAATTCATAATATTTCCCATTGGCAAATCATTTTAAATAGAGGGAATATGACAAGTAATCGAACCTCTTCACCAATTCGGTTTGTCGAGTTCTATTAATATTTTTAAAGAATCTCACTGAGACATGGCATTAGTAGAAAAACGGTGTTGCTAATTTAATATAGTGGAAATGCCTTTATTGAAAGTAGAAGAATAAAAAGGAAAGTTGGGTCTAGTAGGATTTGAATAAGAGAGGTGAGATTAAATACTGTAAGGCATTTAGTTCGATGCTCTGCTATTTGATCCACGAAATGTTCCTGTCCTTCTTTAATATAAACCTTTCTACTAAAGGCACAAGGCCGGAAATTTTGGGTGAGGAGACTAGACGATTACGTCGAACCCCAACGTTTCACTGGTACTTAATTTGTCGACTCCGAAAGGATGAAAGACAAAGTCGACTTCGATGGAATTTGAACTCAGAACGTAAAGACGGACGAAATGCTGCTGAGCACTTTGTCCGGTGTGCTAACGATTCTGCCAGCTCGTTGCTGGCAGAATCAATTTGCTAATATAAAACAATGTAGTCTTTTAATTGCGGATATTTGTGATGCTGGTGGCTAAACTCTTGAAAAGTGCTGGGCAAAATACTTTCCATTATTTAGTTATGTCCCCTTTTTTTATATTCGACGTTAAAATTTTACTGGGTTTGATATTATCTTCCATTACTACGAAATTGATAAAATATGTATCAGTCCTATACTGAGGTCGATTAAATAAATTACACCTGTTATGTCAATGTCAGAAGACAATAATGAAGTGCAAAGGGCATTATACAATCAGTAAGCTTCTTGTGATAAAGTTGCAGCAAAACTAAAATCGGTAACTCCTAGAAAAGTCATGAACATTTCTCTTTCCATTCCTTCACATTTAAAATAGAGAAGTGCGCCAAGTGAAAATTAATATTTGGAGAGTTAATGTTTTGTGGTAGTCAAGTGAGCCGTATTGCAATGTGAGGTGAGCGTGAGGGTAGTTGGGTTTGCGACACGATTTTAATTTATGTATGCAGTTATTTCAGCATTGAGAAAATTTTCACTTTTTTTCCCGACCGTTATCTCGAGGTTTTAAGTAATAAATCAATAGGTGATTGATTAGAGTAAGACCAGTTAGCGAGGACAAACGAATCTTTTGATTTATCAGAAGTAGCCGTCAAATCCCCTTCTAGCCTGCCGTCTTAAGGTAGGAAGAACACGCTGGGTAATGTAATCTGGCATGTACAAGAATACGGAATGGTCACAACTGGAATATCTTTTTGACCATAAGTCTGTTCATAGAGGGCTGAATTTGAGCTGGATAACAGTTATGGCAAGAGTGTTCTTTTCAGAGACTAGCATGACTATTGTATTGGATTAAATATTTCAAATATTTTAGTGTAAAGAGGCTGATATACAAACAGCCTTCGACATACAGTAAAGATCTGATGGAAATCTAGTGATAACAGAATATTTAACTTCAGAAACAAAAGCGGATAGAGACAAGCCCCCAACATTTCTAAAATATGTATAATGTAGTTTAAAATATAGATATGAATTATAAATGTATTTATCAAAGCTGGGCTTAATATGAATAGCACCCAAAACTTAACTTTTACCGCAGACGTTCAGAGTTGGAATTATACAACATTGAAATTCTGCCTCGAGACCAATATCTTAAGATGTATTAAGAGTTGACCTAAGTAATAATTATAATAGTTTTGTATCAAATAACTAACCTCATGCGAGCTTTTACTTTAAGCGAGTCTAGACAAATTATAATTTTCCTCAGAAAATTGAAATTGTCTTCTCGTCACATCACACAAAAATATTTCATAAATACAACTCTGTCTTTCCACTTATATCAATAAATTATCAAACAAGAAACTTGTAGCACATATAAAAAGGAAGAAAATACTGCATGCTGGACATTGCTCAAAATGTCCGATAATATAGAAATGCTTAGAAGTGTAACATGATAAATATTGACAGACCACATAACACTGACATTGTTGAAGATATCTTAAAGCATTTCACTGATAAACATTCTTCGTTAAAACTGACATCATCACTATAAATATGAGAGAGCTCATATATAGTATTATATCTTAAATGTCTTAACAAACGATAGAGAATGATTTTTTTTTCTTTAATGACCAAGGTGAATTGGCAAAGTCGTTAGAGCGTCAGACACGAGTGCCTTGCTGTAGTTTTTTTGGCTTTCTGCGTTTTTTCGGCTTTCTGCGTTTTGTATTCAAATCACACTGAGGTCGACTTCCGAAGTTGATAAAATACCATTTTTGAGCGATGGTTCACAACAATTGTTAGCATGATGGATCAAAGGTATTGCGTTATCTGTTCCAGCTCTTTGCGTTCCGACTTCAACAATTCCACTAAATCCTATCAATATTGTTTCAGTCATTTGACTGCGGCCATGCTAGAGCACCGTCTTCAGTCGAGCAAGTCGACCGCAGGACTTATTCTTTGTAAGCCTAGTACTTATTCTATCGGTCTCTTTTGCCGAACCGCTAAGTTACGGGGACGTAAACACACCAGCATCAGTTCTCAAGCAATGTTGGGGGGGGGACAAATACATACACACAAACACATATATATACATATATACGACGGGATTTTTTCAGTTTCTATCTACCAAATCCACTCACAAGGCTTTGGTCGGCCCGAGGCCATAGTAGAAAGCACTTGCCCAAGGTGCCACGCAGTGGGACTGAACCCGGAACCATGTGGTTGGTAAGCAAGCTACTTACCACACAGCCACTTCTATTGTGAAGCATTGTCACTGAGTGCAATATAAACAAAAATTACTAATGATACTCCAGTGAGCTCACAAAGACTAATGTGGGGTGAGTTCACGAGGGATTTATGAATTTAGAAGGTGCAGAAAAAATTACCCTAATAGTTTCTTAGGAGTTAAAAAGACTGTATATGAAAATAAAATACTTCAATATAAAGTAAAATATAACTGTTCTGTATTTAGTTAAAGTATATAACACTATGGCTGCATATCTGTTTTCAATTGGTATTGTTGTATGCGACATTTTAGTGAAGTGACAGAAACCGCAGTGATTCAGACTAAATGTTAAATTCTACGAAATCAATTTCGTTCACATTCACTTCTTCAGGACCGACCCATAAGTTAAGTACCAATGAAACATCACCAGTTGTCTTAAAGTGTATAGCGCTATCAATTCTGTTGCAAGCATCCGTGCCAGATCTCCTGCCGCCCGAGAACAACTTCTACCTTTCCTCGACAATAAGAAACACCGAAATGTGTGCTCCCCTTTTTTCTTCTCTGACTAGACCAGTAAAACAATTGATTCTGTTACTCCCTCATATTAGCCTGCAACAAACAGACATAAACAGAAACGATAACAAAGCGGATTATCCTGCAAGTGATCAATGCCTGTTTGAGTGTCGTCAATGACTTTGGCCGTTCCTATCTTTCCCTTAAGTGTTTATTATGTTTAATAATGACTAATAGTATGTTTGTTTGTACTTTTTATCATTAAAATCTCTTTTCGCTTTATTTTGAGTTCAAATCCTGCTAACTTCATGGAATTTAGTAAGTGTGTTAAGTGACTACAACTCTTATCGCAAATAGCATATTGTGATTCACATACACGCCATTATTATATATTTGTCATAAGCTAACCCCATATAACTAGACGTTCGCGTGTACTTGAAGATAAACTTGGTTTTGATAGAGTTAGAACTAGCATTAATGCATTCCGAAAATCACGGATTAATGGAAAAAGTAATGTTTTAAAATAGCGTATACAATATTATGGTCACGTGTCAGGATTGAAGAACATCAAGACTGTCTATAGAGGACTGAAATAAATTATGGAGATATATGTAAGTATGTATGTATGTATGTAAGTATGTATGTATGTATGTATGTATGTATGTATGTATGTATGTATGTATGTATGTATGTAAGTATGTATGTATGTATGTATGTATGTATGTATGCATGTATGTATGTATGTATGTATGTATGTATGCATGTATGTATGTATGTATGTATGTATGTATGTATGTATGTATGCATATATGTATGTATGTATGTATGTATATGTAAGTATGTATGTATGTATGTATGCATGTATGTATGTATGTATGCATGTATGTATGTATGTATGCATATATGTATGTATGTATGTGTATGTGTGTATGTGTGTATGTGTGTATGTATGTTTGTATGTATATATGTATGTATGTATGTATGTATGTATGTATGTATGTATGTATGTATGTATGTATGGGTATTTAGGGGATTGCAGGAGACATGCTGGTATTTAAGGGATCGATAGACGTTAGGTAGTATATAGGAGATTTAAGTAGATTGTGGTGAATTTATAGGTAACTGAAGGAGATTATGATGCCACTAATCATTTTATTAATCCAAAGCAAGGAGGGCTAAATTCTACAACAAAGAGAATCAACCTTAAATACCATTAAAAAACAATATGAATGAAGAAAAAGAGTTGTTGCCATCTTGACTGGAACCTGAGGTTCTATGTTTTAAGGGAAGCCATAAAAAGTTCAGATGTCACAATCATATTTTCATGGGACTTGGAACAACATATATGAAATAAATTTGCATGAAGCGGAAATTGAAATTTGGTCTCCATCTCCACTCGCAGGTTACTTATCTGTGAGCAGTATATATTGGTTTCAATATATAGGGGGAGGGGATAAGTCAGTTACATCGTCTGACTGACAAATTGCCAAAACTAGTCCACATCCATGCTACTTCTTCTCTGCGTCTCTTCCACCGCCGCTTAGGCTTCTTTGCCTCTTCAATTGCATTCACCCATTTTTGCTCATCTAATCATTACTAAAATGCCTCCTTCTCCGCAACCCTACATGGTTCCATATCTACCTCATCAGAACCTTATTTGTTTTTTGCAATTCTTTATACACTCACGCTTTATTACAGATGTTAACATACAACATTCCAAACCGAACATCAATCACATGAATTTCGTCATTCTGGAGAGACTTATGAATCTTGTGGATACCGTCACTGTTTGGGTATCGAGTGAAAGACTTGTATAACTTAATATTTCATCTTCCCAGAGTTGATAAATATATGTCAGTAATATGCTGTTATCGATGCGGTCGCCTATATCCTTTCTGTGTGCGGTCTGGTATCACAGTTACAAATCAGTATTAATCCCATCGTAAAATTGCAAGTGATAGAATTATAAATGACTCCAAAACGGTTAGTATCCAATCGCTAGCATTTTAAAGAGCGCATGGCTAAGAAATTTTATTCGCTGTAAATAATAAGTACCGCGTGCAATGAGTTCACAACCTATACAGATAGTTTGATAAAGATATTTAATTCTACGTAACTCACCTCGTCCACTTGTGGTTAATATGCGATAAATCTAAGAATATTGCCTGTGATAGACCGAGATCGTATCTAGGTGGATACCCATCTCTTTATCTTTAATCATGCAGCTAAATGCTGTATAATCCGCTATATTTGGACGGGTCATTCATCATTAGAGTGATAGAAGAGCGGTAGAAACGGTAGGG
The DNA here is from genome assembly GCF_006345805.1 of Octopus sinensis. Lineage (NCBI taxonomy): Eukaryota > Metazoa > Mollusca > Cephalopoda > Octopoda > Octopodidae > Octopus > Octopus sinensis. Next base: position 164,975,750 of record NC_042999.1, on the reverse strand, counting down.
CCGTATTAATTGTTTTACAATATTCATCTTATCTTTCTATATGCTGGAGGCAAATTTTGTCGAGATCACCTTTGTCTTTATTCTTTCCACGATCAATAATATAAGTATCATAAATATAGTGAGGACAGCTGACAATCTTGTACTCCTTTTTACGAGGATTTAACCTGTTGTGAATCAAGCCAGTATTCTAGATAGCTGATGTGTTGGCAAAAGGAAGTTTTTTTCTAAAATATCGTTTTTGTTTTACGGCAGAACTGATATATTTCATTCAGTCGTTCAAGAAATGCTTTCCTATTTTATGATACGTGAACCTTACAGCGTAGACATTTTTTTCTTCTATAAATGTTTTCATAAAATTTGTTAAGTAATGAAATGTAACTAAATTTCTTTTTTAATCGAAAGTTTCTGTACATTAAAAAAAAACAAACATTGTATTCATTGTTATCAAGTCAATATCAGCCAATAAATACCGATTGTACATAAGTAGGGCAAAGTTGTTCCACTCTCTAAACACACATCAATCAACAAATGGTGGCATAGATTTTGTTGTATATCACATCCGATATTGCTATTGTACATTAACATTTAAATCAATGTTCTATTAACAACCGGTTTGCCAGAATCTCCATAAAAACTTACCATTCAGATATTTTTCGTTGCTTTTTCTCATCACGACATTCTCTCTTTTGGCTTGGAAAACAAAATATTTCAATGAGGTTCTCACTAATAAAGAATTATTATTTTTTTTTCGATTATTATCATTTTCTCATATTTATTATTTATGAGTGACATCATTTGGTGTTGAGCTGAATTTGTAAGCTGGTTTTACTTGTTGAATTTTATTGTAGTTCATTTTACTTATAATGTTTCGTTCATTTGAAAAGCATACAAGTCACGACTTTCTAAACTTTCTCAATTGAGAAGTTATTACGAACAATTACTTGTTGGTGAATGGCACTAGTCATGAAAACTGGAACACATTTATTGCCTAGATAAATGGGGAATGGTTGTATCGTTAACGAGCAGAGATTTGCTTTGACGCTACCACTTAACTTATTTGTATCGTCCCAATAACGATAGAGGACAAGGTTGATTTGGACAGGATTTGATCGAGACATGAAGGTATTCTGTCTGATGGTCGATCGTTTCTCTCAATCTACAATCCCTTTTAAATATTTTATTATTCAATTATTTTAACGTATTGCTATTCAAAGCAAAGAAGTACGGATGTATGTGGCTGTGTGCATGCGTATGTGCATATTAGTGTGTGTACACGAGCGCGTGTATGTGTGTTTGTGTGTGTGAGAGAGAGAGAGAGAGATCGCTTGTAAGTGTTACTGGTAACTTGTGACCCAGAAAATCCCTGCTGCCTGATCAGTTCATCAGCGACCAAACTAACTGTTTACTCGATGCAGTGGTTTTGCATACCCTGCCGGATTAAAAACAATACACCCGTCTCAGTTTACCTGCCACATTTTGAATTCGGCCTGGAACTCGTATTCTGCAAGCGAGTCGACGACCTTCTGCGATTCGCTCTGGATCTTGGCAATGGTGTTAAAACGGCGACCTTTGAGCTGCATTTTCATCTTGGAAAAGAGATGGAAGTCCGCAGGTGCTAACGCTGGTGTATAGGGCGGGTGCGAAGCGGTAGCATGTTGTTTTTGGCGAGAAACTTACGAGTGAGGAGAACTCAGTGACAAGGTGTATCAAAACGTCGCAGTAGAACTCTCGATTGACGGTCCGGCTTTGGGGGACGAATTCTCGAAGCTGAATACCGCGGGGGAGGGAAAAAAGAACGATGAGCATGCTCTTGATTGAACTACGACTCTATCGTGTTTTCTTCGGTCGTGGAGATGAAGGACTCTTCCATTGTGACGATTCTTGTCACCGGTGATCATCCTGAACATGGAGGATGGATCATCAGCGGCACGCTGACGGAAGTCTTGACAGACTTCGACGCAATATTCTTTCTGCTCATTGGTCAGCAGGGGGCGGGGGACAAGCTTAGCAGAGACACATCGCATGTTCAATTCAGAACTAGTCGGGAAGTTTTTTATACCAACGGCTGAGGATTAGCATCACACTTTGAAACTCGGAATACCAAGGAATTTGAATCAAAATGTTTTGATCCATACACTTAACTCCAAATAAAAGTGTTCAGCACTCGTCTTTCGTTTGTTCGCTCACTCATATATGTATGTGTACATATATATATATATATATATATGTGTGTGTGTGTGTGTGTGTGTGTGTGTGTGTGTGTGTGTGTGTGTGTGTGTCTGTGTCTGTGTGTGTGTGTGAGTGTGTGTGTGCATGTGTGTATCGTGTGATCACGTGATCGACCAGGCCATCAGATGTTGCTACACATCGCTGGTCACAATGCGCTTCGCATTGTTTAAGCCTCCAATGACGCCGCCCCGCTGGCTAAGCGAGCAGGCCAATATATATATATATATATATATATATATATATATATATATATATAATATATAATGAAAGGAAAATGGAGATTTTAAATTGACATATGTTAATTTATTAACGCAATATTATATTATTAATTGCTGGCCCCCGTACCTTCAAAAGTGACGGCTAATTGTAGTGTTTTATATATAAATATGGATGGAAAATCAAGTTAATACACTTGTAAATGTTATATACATGTACTCACACAGAGTTGAAACGCTGTTTGATTTTTCTTTGCAGCGTTGAATGTTCACCATCCCACATCCATTGCACACACACACACACACACACACACACACAAACATTCATAAACCACTCTTTTACATATACACACATACTAACATAAAGTTGAAACGCTCCTACTACCAGTTTGCCATCCCCCCTTCCTTTCTCATTTATATGTTGTGACGGATAAAACACAATAGTATTATTATAGTAAGAAGATTATGATATAAAAATAAATAAATAAAAATGGATAAATATTCATTTTCATATTATATCATAATAATAGGCGCAGGAGTGGCTGTGTGGTAAGTAGCTTGTTTACCAACCGCATGGTTCCGGGTTCAGTCCCACTGCATGGCACCTTGGGCAAGTGTCTTCTACTATAGCCTCGGGCCGACCAAAGCCTTGTGAGTGGATTTGGTAGACGGAAACTGAAAGAAGCCCGTCGTATATATGTATATATGTATATATGTGTGTTTGTGTGTGTCTGTGTTTGTCCCCCTAGCATTGCTTGACAACCGATGCTGGTGTGTTTATGTCCCCGTTACTTAGCGGTTCGGCAAAAGAGATCGATAGAATAAGTACTGGGCTTACAAAAGAATAAGTCCCGGGGTCGAGTTGCTCGATTAAAGGCGGTGCTCCAGCATGGCCGCAGTCAAATGACTGAAACGAGTAAAAGAGTATTATGTTAATAGATTAACATATGTCAATTTAAACTCTCTATTTTCCTTTTATTGTTGTACATTGTGTATATACACCCATTTGTATTAGAGAAATTTTCCAACACTAGGTATTGACTAGTTAGCCAGTGAAAACTGGATGCTTTACATCCCTATAAGAGGAACTTGCATTGGATATGTGTGTGTGTGTATACATGTGTGTGAGTGAATATATGTATGCATATATATGTATATATGTATATATATATATATATATATATTAGTAAAAACGGTAAGATAACAAAAGAAAGAAGGAGACCTTGATATTATGTAAATAGAGGAATTTATCTGTAAATGTAATATGTGACAATTATTCGGTAGCCATGATAAAACTCTGAGTTTCGGATGCCGAGGTGGAAATCCAAACTACCATCTCTTCAGTTATCCGGCCATCGGAAAAAACCTCCGATGGCCGGATAATTGAAGAGATGGTAGTTTGGATTTCCATCTCGGCATCCGAAACTCAGAGTTTTATCTTGGCTACCGAATAATTGTCACATATTACATTTACAGTTATATATATATATATATATATATATATATACATACATATAACTAACCAGATGCTCCAAATCACACGGGCCTATTCGAAGAGTGTCTTTCAAGAATAGAAGAGGTCTGACCAAAGTAGAAGAGCTCGTCAGTGTACCTTTCGTGGGAAACTCCAATCTTCCCAATGTGGAATGAGCTGAAGGCCTTTTCCTCTCAGGAATGACGCATTGTGAGCAGAATCAGGTAGAATCCCTGCTCAACCTCACCAACAAGTTATACATGGACCAAGTAATATTCCAACCGGGGAAAACAATATACTTGATCTCTGCTTCACAGACAATGTGGATGTCGTCCACAGTGTGAAAGTGACTCCGACACTAATCTCTGATCACAACATACTAGAGCTGACCATGTATGGACCAAATGAATCCACAGACATACAGCCTATGAGAAGCACCCAAAATCTATCCAATCTGAACTACCACAAAGCAGACTGGAAATCAATTGCGAGAGTGATCACCAAATAGGACTGGTCCCAGTGTCTCACTACGTCTGAGATAAACATGAAATTGAAAACCTTCATGTCCATAATGCAAGCCATATGCTGCAATTTTGTTCCAGAGAGAAGAGTCACTGCACATAAAAACAAGGTTTCGAAGGAGAGAAAAGTTCTTATAAGACGACATACAAAGATTCTCAAAAGAGAACTCAATGGCAGTGAGAAATCCCACTTGGAAACAGCTGGAGACTGAGAAGCAACTGAAGATCTCCCATGAGAAGGAAAGATCAGACAGAGACATCTGGGTCATAAGAAATTTAAAATCAGACTCTAAAGCCTTCTTTAGATACTCCAAGGAGATTGCC
>NC_042999.1:164943487-164965987 GCF_006345805.1 Octopus sinensis | reverse complement strand
GGGTGGATATCTATTTCTTTATTGCCCACAAGGGGCTAAACATAGAGGGGACAAACAAAGACAGACAAAGGGATTAAGTCGATTACATTGACCCCAGTGCGAAACTGGTACTTTATTTATCGACCCCGAAAGGATGAAAGGCAAAGTCGACCTCGGCGGAATTTGAACTCAGAACGTAACGACAGACGAAATACCGCTAAGCATTCCGCCCGGCGCGCTAACGTGTCTGACAGCTCGCCGCTTTACTGGGGTGGATATAATCAACAAGCCCTTTCGCTAAAATTGCTTGCCTTGTGCCAAAATATAAAACCAAGTAACTTGAATGTCCACTGATGCAGTATTTTACTTGTTTTCTGATCGTCTTATATCGAATAAATATCTAGCTAATATTTACGGCGAGCAAATCATTTCGTGCTAATTCCATGAAGGTGACGAGCTGGTAGAATCAGTAGCATGCAGGTCGAAATGCTTAGCAGCATTTCGTCCGCTTTATGTCCTGAGTTCAAATTCTGCCGCAGTCGACTTTGCCTTTCATCCTTTCAAAGTCAATTAAATAAGTACCAGCTCTGGGGACGATTTAATCGACTTACCTCCATTCTCAAATTTGCTGGCCTTGTGCCAAAAATTGAAACGAATGTCTTGACGAAGCAAGCAGAATTCGAACACTTACCGTGAAGTAGCTGTTTCCACAGTAAAACTGGTTCGTTGTGTTAAAATCACGGTAGCTCTAGCGAATTCGAAGTCGTAGCAATCATCTCAGCTGCTCTCAAAATGAACCAGTTATACTGTATTAAATCCACGCTGCTTACAATGAAATTTGAATTTAAATCAGGCTGTAAACTAGCTGTTGTTACATTGAAATTAGTCAAATCATGTTAATGAAACTCAAACACGTGAATCTCTGCAGCCTGCATTATTTCCTCTACTCTAAAACATCCATGATATCGGCAGAATGAAGAAAAGGAAATCAATTTCAAGTTGAGCTTTAAAGGTTTCCTATTCGGTGATTTGGGGCAACTCTGCTGAAGGACAATATTGCCTGGCAGACAGTAAGATAGGTGTAAGATAGTTATTAGCGAAATGTATGTTTCACTCAAGTATATTTCATTATTGTCTACTGGTGTAATATTCTTTCCAAGTAGTTTATTTCCGAATACGATTCCAACTAAAGTAGCAGCAATTTCACTCCAAAGTCTTCCTATTTTCTATCACATACTCCTCCCACCTCTCTCTCTCCCTCTTCCTCCTTCTCTCTCCTTCTTCCTCCCTCTCTCTCCCTCTTCCTCCCTCTCTCTCCCTCTCTCTCCCTCCCTCTTTCTTCCTTCCCCCTCTCTCTCTCTAACAAAATACACACATCTACACGATACCTCTCACAAATATCCTATAATTCATATTCTCACACAATTCTCATATGTGTCCCCCACTCATTCTATCCTGCTCCTAACTCCATTCTTTCTCTCTTCTATCATTCAATCTCTCCATTTTTCTCTTTCTCTATCACACACACACACACATACAGAGTAATCTCCTCCCTAGCGTATCTTTATCTCTCTCTCTCTCTCTCTCTTTCTCACACCTATCACTTTCTCTTTCTCTCTTGTTTTTCCTTCCTCCTCTCTCTATTTCTACATTACCCTCTATTTCAATATTCATTTTCTCTTCCTCATCTAATCCCTGAATTTCTCACTAAACCTCACATTTCTCATTACATCTTATTTCATAGCTTATCTTGTTGGATTATCCTTATTATTCTATTTGCCGTCGATGAGGGTGGTGTTGGAGGCCAGAAAAAAAAGCAAACAAACAAAAAGCCCCCCAAAAAAACTATCACAGCATAAACCAAAATTTCAGAAACAACAATTACATCACCATTAGTCTATCACTAGTACAACTACTAATAATTATAACAAACAAACGAAAACCACTGCACCGTTATCTATATACTCTATTGTATATACGACTATATTCTCTAGCTTAATAAATAATCGACACATTTTTGGCTTTATTAATGTTATTATAGCCACACCTCACAGAGAGCCAGGAGGAGAGAGAGAGGTTACACGAGAACACACACACACACACACACACACACACACATATATATATATATATAGACACGTGTATCAATGAGGTACTTTCACGTGGTTCGCCCAATTTTCTAGAAATAGCAATAGAAACCAATTCCCACCCAATTACACAATAACATCTTAAAAGAAAAGGACAATGCTGTGCAAGATATACTGCATCCGAAATAAATAAACGTTGAATCATCACCGTTGGAATAGCTTTGCTCTTTGGGACGGCTTGATCCGATCGATCTGAGCTAACCAACAACATATACTGGCGCAAAGGTTTCGAAACTGGTAAAAAAAACTGCTGATTCTTTTCACGATCTGAAAAGTTACAGGTGCCTAAACAGATAACGGTTGTCAAGCGATGGAGTTGGTGGAAAACACTGGCACAAAGACACGCGCACGCACACACATACACACACACACACACACACACACACACACACACACACACACACACACCACACAACACACACACACACACACACACACACACACACACACACACACACAACACACATACACGACGGGCTAACACACAGTTTCTATTTACCAAATTTACTCATAAGGCATTGGTCGGCTCAGGACTATTGTAGAATACACTGGCTCAGATGGCGTGCAGTGAAAATCAACCGAACACCACGTGATTGCAAAGCAAGCTTCTTTATTTCTGTGTAAGGCCTTACACGGAGGGGACAGCACATGGTGAGGAAAAAGAAAACAAAACGAATGGAAAAGATGAATTAGGTAAAATGAAATGAAGCTGTTTGGCCCCCACCTCCAAGCACTGAACCTGTTAATACAATTTCTTTTTTAGAACACTAGTTTACAACACTATTTATAACACCATTTGCAACAACTAATTTCAACTTTTCCGCAGAATGTCTATATTATACTTCTTTAAAATATCAAAATAGCTTACCCATTCAGGCATTGTGCTGGTGTCTATTTTCTTGACCCACCACTCACAGTCAAAATCTTCCACACAATCCTTTACTCTCGAAAGATACTCTGGGTTCGCCAACGCACAGTGAATGTACTTGGGTAGACCCCTTACTCCTGTTACATCCACTTTTATCACACCATCCCACGAGTCTCTCTCATTGTAAAGTTCTTCGTTTTGTCTCTTGTACAATATAACATTATTCATTACAGGGCGGGGGGTGTAAATTCGGGGCTCCTGTGTGCTTGTGCTTGTCTTTATGTCAGGTGAGGCATGGAGAGGGCTGGTGTCTGTAGGGAGTGGTTGGGGTAAAGTGGGTGTGGGTGGGAGTCAGGTGGGTTTGGGATGGGGATCGCCATTTACAGCGTGTGCCTTTTTCCTCTTTCTTCTCTTTCCCTAGCTGTTTCCCGTTCATTGTCCATCTCCTCTTCTTCGACGCTGGTACTGGTCATTGTCTGTGCTGTCGCTTCACTCTCCTTCTCGTGCTTTTCCTCAGTCTCCACGGCCAGTGGAGCATCAACCACTTTCTCACTCTCTTGCCTTTCCTTAGCCTTCACAGGTGGTGGAGGACAATCAGCTCTAATGTGGCCTGAAAGGCCAGATTTATAGCACCGCGAAATCCTCCTTTCCACTCTGACTTTCAGTGTTGCGTCTTCGACCGTAATGGTCTCCACCATACTTTCGATATCTTCCGAGGCAACCTGTACTACCCTCTCCAGGCTTTGCCCTTGCCAGTTCTTGTAGGGTGTTCTGGTAGCCTGGAGGACCACCACCTTCTCCTCGATGCCCAGCAGTATGGCAGTTACCAGCCAGATTACATCCACTTGTGGAGGTGTCTTCTACCCTAACCCTGGAAGCATGTCTCCCAAGGTATACGGGTAGAAGGTGGCGAACTGGCAGAATCGTTAGCACGCTGGGCAAAATGCTCAACGGCATTTCGTCCACCTTTACGTTCTGAGTTCAAATTCCCCCAAAGTTGACTTTGCATTTCATCCTTTTGGAGTCGATAAAACAAGATCCAGCTAGGTACTGGGGTAGATATAATCGACTTACCCCTCCCTCGAAAGTGCTGGCCTTGAGCTAAACATTTTAAGATAAAAATTTGAAGCCAATAGTGTTTCTTTGTGTCACTTTGGACTTAACGATCTCTAGTGTCTTTCTAATGGCGCAGTCAGAAGATTGTGGTTGGTTCTGATATTTAATCTTCGTTTGTCTTTGCATAAATCAAATGATATTGCGATATACGATTTTAATTTTTACTTTTATTTAAAGCAGCATTTAAAAATTTCTTTTTTGTTGGATGTTGTATTATGGCAGAAGATACTTTGGTAGTAGTCAAAGCTCAAATTACTGAACTAAAAAGAGTCGGGTAAATTTACTTTGGAAACGTTGCAGGGAGTTAATTGGAACAGAAGAGGTGGAGATTTCTTCAGATAGACTCTAATGCCCTGGTGTGGCGTGTTCAACAGCTCGAGAAGATTACGTGTACGTAACTCGTTTGCCTCTAGAGAAGGGGAACTGACAAACAGACACATCGAAGACTAACTAATAAAGACAAGGCTAACGATACACACACACACACACACACACACACAAACACACACACACACACACACACACACACCACACACACACACACACACACACACACACACATATATATATATATATATATATATATATATAATGGAACATAAACGCAATAGAAGACAATAAAACATCGACGATACAAAGGCGAACAGGAAAGCAACAAATAGAGGGGCAAGAAAAAATCAAGGACATGTCTTTCGTGGCCTTCTCTCCTCAGTTAAGTTTCCAGATTGTCATATATCGTTTTTAGACAAACATAAATCCGGCGAAGAAGCGCACTCTAAGAAGTAGAGCAGTCTATATTTTTCCTGGTGAAGGCCGGTTTATGGGGTTACCCTGGGTTTCCCGTCTATAAAGGATTTAACTTTATGGCGCATCTTCAGACCCCAAGACCTGTTGGCCTATGACCTCATCAGAATATTTTAAGTGAACGTCTCGTCAAACTCTAAAACCGAAGACAAATGTAACTCTTCCCTTCTGGGAAGCAGGAATCCGTTACGGTCATTTGGTCAGTTAGTCACCAAAGAATAAATTGTCCGGGCTCAGTGAGGATGGGTTATTTCCATTACACCAGTTTTTCTGCGAGTCAAAAACGGGGGAACAAGGGAATTTTCCCTTGAGATGCTTTTGGATCGTAAGGACCCTTCCGGGTTCAATCAGAGAATGGGAAATCACATGCGTGCAGCAGGTAACGTTTGGAATGGATGCAGAGACTGTAAATTTCCTGGCGAGTGTTCAGTGGCCCAGGTTTCAAGGAGTTTTTGAGTTGCCTTGCTCGCTCGGTTTTACAAAGCTTTCAGCACTCGCTTCTGTTCATGGAGGGTCCCATCCGCTCTAAGTTCTTCCACTTGATATCGTATGGACTCCCTTCATCTTTCAGGTGCCACACGTGGTTGGCCAGGGATGAGACGAATCGTCTTTCCAGAATCTTAAAAGAGGACCTGCGGTTGTACAGGCGTCGCTAGAATGCTCTCTCCGTTGACCCGATATGTTTCCAGGCTTGGGTGTTGGTTGTGCTCATATTTCTGGCGCATCTTCAGTTGGCTCCGGGCCTGGAGATGTTATTACCACCGGTGTTGCTAGGCTGCCATTGGTGCTGTTATCATTACGAGGTGTGGGTCCGGTAGCCTCGCTGGTGTCTTCTTCTTCTTCTTCTTCTTCTTCTTCTTCTTCTTCTTCTTCTTCTTCTTCTTCTTCTTTTCTTCTTCTTCTTCTTCTTCTTCTTCTTCTTCTTCTTCTTCTTCTTCTTCTTCTTCTTCCAATCAGGACTTATGCCCATCCGCGTGTGTCTTTAAGTAAAATACTACAGAAAAAAAACCTGTAGTTTGTTATCAGGGAGAAAATTCTATTATCAATAATAACAAAGGGTAAAATTAATTAATTAAGAAGTGATCAATAATTTCACCAAGTAGAATTCGGCATGAAAAAAGGTAAATGGACCTCATTCATATTTTGAATTTGGCGGTACTAACACTGAATATGATCTGTCTGATACCGTTAGGTGGAGAGATATGTTCAATTATTCCAGTACCTTCGAATTTAATATTTCAATATTTAATTATTGAGGAATGCCATGCTGATGAGGAAAATGGTTGGTAAAGTATAATTCTATTTCTTTATACCGATTTAATTCCGAAACGCGCCTCCATGGATGACCAGATATTGATTGATTTTCGTTGCTTTCCTATGCCTGTGGGGTTGTTTTCAGTATTTGGTTTCTCTGGGAGTCCCTTTTTAAAGTAGAAGAAATAGCTAAGATTTTGGCTGCTATTCCTAAACTTCGTATGTGGTAAAGCAAATCTTTGCTGAACCCTAATTATTAAGTATTACTAAGTTACGTGAAATGGTTCTTTTTTCATGCCGAATTCTACTTGGTGAAATTATTGATTACTTGTTATTATATATATATATATATATATATATATATATATATATATATATATATATATATATATAGATATATATATATATATTATATGCGTATGTGTGTGTGTGCGTTATCCTTTGTTTGTTTCAGTCATTAGACTGCAGCCGTGCTGGGGCACTGCACTGACTTGAAGAATTTTCAGTTGAATGACTCGACCCTGGTATCCTCTCGGTGTCTTTTGCCGAGCCGCTAAGTAACAACGACAGAAACACACTAACACCGGTTTACAAGCGGTAAGTGGGGGACAGACAGACATACACACACACATACATAATTAAGTCATTGAACTGCAGCCATGCTGGGGCACTGCTTTGGAAAATGTTGGGGTTTGTCCGAGAATTGAACCCGGGACCTCTCGCACCCGACGTGAGAACATACCACCAGACCATCCAACCAGACATGAAACGTCACATTCGTAAGCAGTAGTTTGAAACTGAAGCGAAACAAAGCTACAGATGACACTTGAGACACAAATTTATCATTTACTAGATCCGTGCCATACCAATTACTCTGAAGTAAGTTTTTCTATAAAAAGTCCGAGCGTATTTGCTATCCGCCTTTCATCACTTTACAATATTTGTTCTAGTTAAGTATTTGTCTACAAATCTAGAGCAAATATCAGCTACCAGAATCGCCTCACGAGACTGAAAACTATCTGAAACACTATAAGACATCAAAAGTTAATGGTCGTATCAGCGAAAAACTACTCCAAACGTTATAAACTTAAAAGTATTTCATTTCAAATACAGTAATCCCTCGCCATATCGTGATTCACTTTTCACGGTTCACCTATCGCGGTTTATTATTTAAGCTTACGTCGATTCCTCCGTGGTGTTGTTTTGCATTTATAATAAAATGAATATATGCAAATTATAAAAATGATAAAAAGAAATATACGGTACAATACTATTTCTACTTCGCGGATTTTTACCTATGGCCGGGTGTTTTGGAATGTAACACCCGTGATAGTCGAGGGGTTACTGTATACGATTTTGTTAAAATATATGCAGAGAAAGAAAAATGTGCCCAGTAAATAAATATGTATTCCTACAGTTGGTCTAGACGTGCTATATATATACACAGCGGATGTACTAATATTAAAATATTATTTCCTCAATATTTGTAATCGACACATTTGATTTATCATCACTTTCTTTTCTCTCTTGCTATAAATTTTTCCAAAATGATTTTGTTTTTAAATTCATGCTTTGTTTTCATATCTAATTAAACCTAGGAAAAAAGAACATTCTGGGATTTGAGGTGTAGGATCCCATGCGATCACTATTTTTATAATTAGTATTACCGGTGTTATTATTATTCAGCAGTTGGTATCCAATTGAAGCAAAATTTCGATAGGATTCCGCTATTCATAACTGAAATTTCCATTTCTGTTTTTGTGAGTATACAGACGGAAACACACAAAGATAGATCAATAGAAGCCTTTGTTTCGATAAACGTGATTTAACCGAGGCTATATTCAGAATAATTGACTCTTCTATTATCGGAATTTACCTTTGAATAAGTACAATTCTCTAGTGTTATGCTGAAAGCCAAGAGAATGGAGGAACATGTCAGGTTTTAAATCACGAACTTTTATTGTTTGAAGAGGGAATTCCGGTTTTCGCTGGTGCAATGAAAATATCGGAATTGTATTATAGGTTGAGCTCCAGAGCACCAGAAAATCATTAAAGACTTAAAATGGATTAAATTAGTTTTGTATTATGTCTCTATATAATAAAGCTGTGGAGTGGCAAAATCGTTGGTGCGTCATAAAAAAAAATATAATAAAAATAAAAACCTTGCGATGTTTAATTACGTTTGTTTACATTCTCAGTTCATATTCTACCGGCGTTGGCACAGCCATTTATGTTCTGGGATCGATAGTTATCTACCAAGTATTGTTGTCAACTTAATAGGCTATACTCCTCCTCAAAATATATGGCTTTGTACCTATACCACAAATCAATATATTGCATGTGTGCATAACAAGGCATTGCAGATGCGTAATTGGTGCGTCTCACACAAATTGCCCTGGGGCATTTAGTTACATCCCTTTACGACATCAGTCTAAATTTCCCCGACGTCCACTTTGCTCTTTATCTGTAGAGTTTTGTTTAAAAGCAGATAATAGTCATATACAGGATCAACTGAATTGTGTTCCCCCAAGGCATTACTGAGTTTGTATCAAATTTCAAGGCTATGTAATACATCCCCATGAATTTGTATGGCGTACTTACACCTGTGGTACCTATTAACAACTCAATGAACTGTACCGTTAAGAATTAAGTTCCTCGGTTACAGGTAGAGTACATCAGACACAACAGGTTAACTTTTTCACCATGTGCTCGATACATTTCGAATCATCAATTTATAACATTATAACATTCTGTAATTAGCCCACATACTGGTTTCAAATTTTGGCACATGGCCAACAGTTTGGGGAAGGGGCTTGTCGATTGTATCAACCCCAGTGTTCATCTTGTACTTATTTTATTGACCCCGAAAGGATGAAAGGCAAAGCAGACCACGGCGGAATTTGAACTCAGAACGTGAAGACGGACGAAATATCGCTAAGCATTTTGCCCGGCGTGCTAACGATTCTGCCTTGTATTAGCCCACATATTATCTATCTTTTTTTTATTAGTTCTTATACTCATATAAGTCATGATCAGGGCTAAATAAAAAGTGCGGTTCATCGATCCGATTCCCGGAGAGCCAAGGATTGGCCCGTATCCATTTGCCGGGCCTCTCCCTAGAACCGTACAGTCCCTTAAATTTTGAAAGGACCCCACAATCCGGGGCTTAAAAGCTTTCTCGTTTTTTTTGTTTTTTTTTATTTTTGTCTAACTCAATTTCTCTCAGAGGCCCAGAAATTGATTAAATATAGGTTATGCATATGAGTGCGGAGATTAAAAACGACACGTTTGATTTAGGCATGTCTATGGGTGTGGAATAGCGTTCCAATCATACCCATCCCGTCTTCCTTAAAAGTGCTCTGACAGTGAAATCTAATTTAATATTGATCCAACCGTGACCATTTAGTCTTTTCAAGAGCGTTCCAATTGTGATCATCTTTTTCTTGGATAATATAGTCCAGGGTGCACAAAAAATAAAAAGCTGGTTGGTCATATCCGGAATATCTTCGAGAATCGGTCTGCTGGAACGGAGCTGAACAGAGTTGAACTGGAGCTGGTGGTGCTATGCTCCTGATTTGGCCCCATCTTACTATCATCCGTTCCTCCGCAGGGAAAAACACTTGGCTAGTAACCACTATCACAGTGACGATGTTATATCAGCTGTTGATGACTTTTTGACCAACAGGATGAAAGCTTCTCTACCAGTGAGACCCAAGCACTGCAGCTCTGATGGAGGACGTATGGACCGCAAGGGGGACTATATTGAAAAATAAACCTCATTTAGTGATATTTTACGAGAGTATCTTGATTAGCCTATGAACTTTTCAGCTGATCCTTTTGTGTGTGAGAGTGTGTATAGTCAATTCAAATAAACAAACAATTAAAAAGCAGAGAAAAAAGGGGGGAAAAAAACGAATGTGTGGACGTGCTCACGAAATATATTAATTTGACGCTCGTTGAAGGGAGAGAGTTGTTGTTAACATTTCAAGCATAGCTCTTGGTCGGAAACAGAAGTATCTAAAGAGAAAGAAGGAAAAGATAAGGAGAAATAACCAACAGTCTACGTGCGGTTACATTTCTGAGGTGACCGGAAGCGGAAGGAGAAAGAAAAAGTGGTTTTGGGGTCAGAAGAGGTGTGAAGATCGTTGGTATGTGAATGCCCGTGTATGTGTGCGTTGGTATGTGCGTGTGATAGCGTGTATGTGTGTGATAGCGAGTGTGTGTGTGTGGTAGCGTGCGTTTGTGTGGTAGCGTGTGTAAGTATGCTAGCGTGTGTGTGTGTGGCAGTAACTGCGTGTATGTGTGCGTGTGCGTGCGTATGTGCGTGTGATAGCGTGTGTGTGTGTGTGGCAGTAACTGCGTGTATGTGTGTGCGTGGTAGCGTGTATGCGTGTGGTAGTAATTATGTGTGTGTGTGTGTGTGTGTGTGGTAGCGCGCCTGTGTGTATGGTAGTAATTCTGTGTGTGTGCACATATATATGGGCGCTTGTGTGTGTGTTTCTGTGTCTCACTCTGCCCCCCTCTCTCTCTCTATATATATATATATATACATATATGTATATGTGCGTGCGGGTATGTTTGTGTATCTTGTGCATGTGAGTGTGTGTGGAAGTGTATGTATGTGCGTGTATATGTGTGCATGTATCTTTGCTTTATGTATGTGTGTTGTGTGTATGGAGGGTTATGTATGTGTTGCGTGTTTGGAGGGTTGTGTGTGTGTTGGGGGCAGGATCTGTATGTGTGTATATGCCGCGCTGAGAGGTCAATCATAAGTCAATAGCTATAGTGAAAGGTGTGTGAAAGGGTGGTTGTGTGTGTGTGTGTGTGTGGAGGGTTGTGTGTGTATGTGGAGGTATATGTTCGATCGTGTGTGTGTGCGTGTGTCCGTGCGTGTGGGTGCGTGCGTAAGATGGAGATGGGATGAGGTGGAGTGTGTGTGAGTGCGTTGCTATAGCTAAATGGGAGGGCATTATATGTGCGGGCGGATGTCTGTGTGGTGTGTGTGTGTGTATGTGTTTGCGTATTTGTGTGCGCGCGGATGTGTATGGTGTGTGGTTGGGTGTGAGTGTGGTGTTTGATAGGGTATAAGGGTACGAGTGCGCGTGGGTTTGTGTGTGGTGTGTATGGTAGGGTGTAAGGGGTGGAATGACAAGAGTGTGTGTACGTTGGTGTTATTAGTATGGATTGTTTGTGGGTGTGCATATGGATATGTGTGTATGTGTGAGTGTGTATATATGCATATGTGCGTTGAGTGTGTGGGGAGGCCTCTTTGTGTGTGTGTATATAAATGCCTCTATGTGGGTGTGGATGTGGCCGTGCATGTGCATGAGTGTGCATGGAGGTGTGTGTGGGTGTGTGTATATATATATGAGTGTAGGTGCGTGCGTATGAAGGTGTGTGTTTGAGTGTGTGGGTATGTGAAAAAAAAGTAATTAAAAATATAAGTTCAAAAATAAAAACATGAGACAACAAAGGAATAAAAATAATACAAAATAAGTAAAGATAATAGAAAAGTAAAAAGATTATATAAAAAAATCAGTAACAGAAAATTTTTTTAAAAATAAACAAATAAAACAGAATAAAATGTTTTTTAAAAAGAAGGGGTTATGTTGAGTCCGAAAGCTGTTTGAGTACTTAGAGTGAAAATGTAGCATTGTCCCAGGCGGAGTCTAGAGTTGGTGGATCCATTGTGTAAAGCAAGTCCGAAAACGATGAGGTCTGAGGTGGAGTGGCCGGCCAAGCGAAAATGACGGGCGCCGGACGGTGGGGTGGTGCGGGGTATGTATACGAACGTCTTATAGGTGTTTCGGTGAACCAGTCGGCTAGCTGACGTCGCGTCTGATCAAAATAAAATTTATTACAAAGATTGCACCTGATACAGTAAATAGGTCTTGAAGAAGCGCGAGAGAAGGAGTTCCTAATGTAGAGGGAGTGCTAGTCGGGAGGTAGTTTTGGTGATGAAAGGACAGGTGTGGCAACGGGGTCTGGAACAAGTGAAGGATCCGGGTTGGGTATCAGTGGAGGAAGGGAGAGAGCTACGGACCAGTAGATCGCGTAGGTTACGGGCGCGTTTGAAAGAGGGCAAGGGTGGGTTGGGGGAAATAGAGAGGGTGGTGGGATCTAGCAGCAGAAGACGGAAGGCCCGCAGAATCTTGGGTATATATATATACTAAAATACATGTATATTTTGTTTGTGTGTTTGCTTGTATCTATGTGTGTGTATGTGTGTGTGTGTGTGTTGGGATTACGTAAAATCTGTTACAAATATACACATAGGCGGGCACACTCTTTGCAACAGTCACATATATGCATACACATGCATACATACATACATACATACATACATACATACATACACACATACATACATACATACACACATACATGCATACATACATACATACAAGCATACATACATAAGTACACGGAGTGCGTGAGAGAGTAAGCGCTATTCTAATATACAGGATAGTGTACACGCAAGTAGGAATCATTCACCATCAAAGCACGTACGTATACACACACTAACAGATAACGGATGTTCACTCTCACATAGAGATCGACGCACAAGTTCTAATTGATAATCGGCTGCAATATCCTGTTCGACAATATACTCGAAATTGTTGCCATTTTGTTGTATTTACTCTCTAGCTTAAAATATAAAAGATAATCAGAAATATTCCATTCCACATCAATTAGACTAATAAATTTATTTATTAAAATGATTATGTCTTTTGTATAAAAATCTTGAAAATTTCAAATTATTAGAGAATGCAAACAGTCGTGAACATATTTTAAGAATAATATAAGATCGATAAATAACACACACACATGTGTGTATGTATATATATATATATATATATATATATATATATATATATATATATGATGTTCTTTTAATCTCATGAGCTAGCTTTCTTTATTTCCATATTATATAATGCTTTGCATGAATATTAATGCAAACATGTGAACATAATTTTATTCCACGCTGAAGTTATTACTACGGGAAGAAGGCTGCGAAACAGCCGTAATCCTAATGATGCCAAGTGGTTAAATAAATATATTCATCTCTCATACCTCCTGACTTTTTATGGTTGATATACTCCTCATGGAATAATTCCATTGACTGGATTTGGCTTTCAGCTGCATGGACACATGCGTTATATTCTCAGTGGTTGGTAGCTGTGTCCGTTAGAGGAGCTTCATGCGATAGTTACACGATTCTCTGAATCTACATCTTATACTTTCTCAAGAGCATTAATAAGGTCAAAATAAGATAACATGGATACTTCAAACTCATTGAAATAGATTTGTTAGGCCATTTAAATCTTTCCACTTTGGTTAATTGTACATACAAAAGAATAATGTCTCTAACAAATTACATTTTTCTTTTAAGTAAAAGGAAAAAATAGAAAACAATCGGTGAAATATAGGATTAAATTTCAGTCATCATTTAATTTAATTTGAATAATGCGATTACTTAACAGCATTTCGTTCGTCTGTACGTTTTGAGTTCAAATTCCGTTGAGTTCGACTTTGCCTTTCATCTTGTCAGGATCGATAAAATAAGGGCGGAGGTAAAAGAGTTCAAATCCACCAAGCTCCACTTTGCTATTCATCGTTTTGGTGTCGATAAAATAAGTACCACTGGGGTCGATGTAATCGACTTACGATTGCTACGAAGTTGCTGGTCTTGTGCCAAAATTTGAAATTAATATGAATAACGTGATTCTGAAAGCTTTTATTTTTATATTGATTTTAAAATATTATAAATAAAGATGGTAAATATGTCTATTTACGTGAACGAAACTTTAAACAATCTTGTCGATATTAGTAAAAATCTTAAAAATTCAAAATTTTGATACATTTTCAGAAACGTGTTACTTTCACTTTGAATCCGTATTTACTCAAAACTTGAATGCCTATCTATCCATCTATCTATCTTTTTCTACAACTCACATTCCCAGCATTCTCTTCTTTCTTGCTCTTTTTTCTATTCCCATCTTTCATCTTGGATTCTCCTTTTTGCCACTTCTGATCGTCTGCCTAAATTAAACTGACTTCCGATGTCATAACTATGCTGATACAGCAATAACAATTTTTAAGATATGAAGGAAATATTGTTCACATTGTAACATATCAAAGTACATTCATATTTCACTATTTTATAATCTCCCACTTTTCTAATAAATGTTTAAAAGATATTTCATTAATGTTTTTTATGTTTTATCTACATCTTTCATATTTTACTATTTTGTAAGTCTACTCTATATTTCTTTAAATGCTAGCAAGCCTGCATTGAACAATGTACACCCACATATAAAATAAAGTGAGACAATACACATATTACAGAATCCAGAAGATGCAATATAGCTAAAAGGCTATGAAGTTCGTTTCACAAACACTACATCTTGGGTTCAAAATCACTGCATGGCCTCTTGCACAAATTTCATTTTCTATTGTTTCAGGTCAAACTATACGTTGTGGATGAAATTCGGTAGACGGGAATTGAACATCCGGGTAGATGTGCTTGTATCAGGTCATCCCATAAGTTCTGTCCGAATTTTGAGTAAAAAAAACAAGTGATCAAATGTTATATTTAATTGAAATTTAAACATCAATGTACTTTCCCTGATTATCTATGACGTCCTTCCATCCATTTACAATCTTTTTAATCCCATCAATGTAAAACTCTTTTGGTTTCAAAGCGAAGAACTCTGAAATGTTGGTTTCGACCTCCTCCTGGCTTGCGAAAGTTTTATCCCCCAAATGATTCTGTAAACTACGAAACAAGGTCGGGAGATTAAGGTGGATGAGGATTTTTTTCTCACCCAAGCTCTTCGATTTTCTGTGATGTGATCTTTGCAGTGTGGGGTCGCACATTGTCCTGATGAAACATCACTCCTTTTCGATTCACTAAAGTGGGTCTTTTTTTCTTCAAAGCTTGGTTCAAACACTCTAATTGCTGACAGTAGACTTGAGCATTAATTGTTGCATTTGGTGGTAACAATTCAAAGTGAATTTTAATCGAAGAAATTTTAATTCTATTATTCTGTAAGATAATATATAATTGGTTTAAATGTACACAAAATACATAAAAATAATTTTCAATTCCATTAGACATTCTAAAATACTATTAAATTTCATTCAATTTTAAAAAAGGTAAAATCGGACAGTACTTATGGGATGACCTGATAATTCATAATTTACAACCTGATCACATGGATTCTGATGGAGACTTACGTTCAATTACTTGTGTCTGTGGTATGTTCAGCTACTTATGAATGTATTCAAGAGTAGATAATTTATTTGATTGAACAAGTGAATTTTCTTTATTTTCCGGTGGAGATCTGCTGCACAAATTAAAATAAAACCGCTGGCAGACATTTTGTTGTTGTTTTTTTCGGTGGGTTACAAATGACGGATATCAAAAGACAATGAATTCGAGTTTACCGAAGTTCAAATTTCGGCTTTTTTCCCCTCATTTTGATTGGGTAATAAAGTTTTTCTATAAATATATCTTTTTAGATAAAATTGTCCATAAAGCTAAAAGCTATATAAAGGAGATATTTTCTTGTTTTCATTAGTGGCTATATTAGCCTCTGACCGACCCAATTAATTTTTTTTTAACTGTGTGACCTGATTTTATTTTATATCATCGGGTAAATCAAAGCATATGAAAGCCGTTCCCAGGATGCATGAATCTGGTTTAGCTTGGTTAATTGAAGAATATCAAAAGGAAACGCCAATATATATCAATAAAAATAGTTTGGACTCGGTGGAAGTTAATGACTGTACACACAACATACTGGAAGTTTAAATTGCATTTTATTCTTGTTACCGCGTATATACATACATACATACATATATATATATATATATATATATATATATATATATATATAGTATGTATATAGTATGTATATATGCATTTATGTATGCAAACACATACATAAACACACACATATTCAGGTTTGTTTTTATGTTCAATTATAATGAAATATATTTACGTTAGTCTGTTGGGTTAATCTATAATTTTGTAGAATACAGATTTCATATTCTTAAACAAGAATGTTATTGACAGGGACTTCGAAGCTTCGGCCAACTAAGCAATCGTCGGACTGCGATGTATCAGAGTTAGTTTTGCTTTGATATTGTCTCCGTTGAGTTAAAATCCTCTTTGGGTGTGTGGGTTTATGTTAGGTAATTAGATAGTTATGGTTCGTTGTTATGGAAAGGTGTTGTGGTAAAATTTTGATTAATTAAATTTGGGGCTATGTTATTGTTTAGAATTTATCAATGCCTGTAGAACTTTGTAAGCAAGCCTGTAGGTGTTTCTATTTTATTAGGTAGACACAGGGTGTGACAGTATTTTTAATCCCCTTGCTTTGACTATGTAAAAATCAAAAGTACAAATTCCAGTATATATGTATATATATATATCACTCTTTTACTCTTTCATTGTTTCAGTCATTTGACTGCAGCCATGCTGGAGTGTGAACTTATTCTTTGTAAGTCTAGTACTTATTCTATCGATCCCTTTTGCTAAGTTACGGGGACGTAAACACACCAGCATCGGTTGTCAAGCGATGGTGAGGGGACCAACACACACACACACACATACATATATATATATATATATATATATATATATATAGAAGGAGCTTCTACAGGACTAGAACTGTTTCATTCAAGAGAAATCATCAGGAAGCTCTGCTATGTATTGAGTACCTTATTTACTGTGGTTAACCCCGAATCAACCCGGGACCTATATATATATATATATATATATATATCCACGACGGGTTTCTTTCAGTTTCAGTCTACCAAATCCACTTACACGAAGACACTTGCCCAAGGTGCCACGCAGTGGGACTGAACCCGGAACAATGTGGTTGGTAAGGAAGCTACTTACCACACAGCCACTCCTATATATAATCTTAAATTGAAAACCACAAATCTTGCAAATAGCTACCCAAGGTTTCCTGATCGATATTTTTTATTCCGCCATTTATCAAACTTATAGCAAGACCGTTTTCACGGTTGTCTTTCGAGCAGATAACGTTTAAACAAAAGACGATAGACAGATAGAGAGAGAGAGAGAAAGAGAGAAAGAGAGAAAGAGAGAGAGAGAGTGCTATACGAATAATAATAATAATAATAATAATAATATAATAATAATAATAATAATAATAATAAGAATAATAATAATAATAATAAGAAGAAGAAGAAGAAGAAGAAGAAGAAGAAGAAGAAGAAGTACTGTTATTACATCAAATGCAGAAAAAACTATAAAAGCAGCAACACAAGAAACATGTCTCTTTGATATTGGCGAAATGTTACAAGACTAGTGAGACAAGTATGGACATTGAAGGAAAACGTTGCGCATAATGAAAATATAAAAATCCAACCCTTACTTTAACAACAATAAGAAGCACAGATTCTGCTTGTCAAACAAATTAATAATCCTTAATAATCACTGAATTTTCTTCTTGACTAGTTCACACGTGAAGTGAAAAGAAGCAACAGTCAAAGTTCAATTTTTGTGATTAAAAAGTGAAGTTTCCATCCATTTATCTAGACCAATGGGATCTTTTCGATTTGAACGGCAGTTTTTAACATAATTTCTAGGTAACTAAAAAATTTTAAACTTCGTATACTGGTAGAATGTGTTTATAAAACATCTTTTTCTCTTGGCTTTATTGAGAAAATTCTATAGTTTGTAAGATATTTGTTGTTGTTTTTCTTCAATTTCTGCAATTTCAACCAATCAGTGACGTCTATTGAGTTAAAAAGCATTCTGTACCGTATGAATATGTCCCTCGTTTAAGAAACAGATTGGCTTTATTTACATTTGTGAAGAAAAAAAGATACCCTCCCCCACTAACACTAACCCTAACTAACCCTAACCCTAAAACAGATTGTAATGCAATAGATCGACACTAGGGTCATAATTATGGGTGGCAATTTCATATGACACCGCCAGAAAAGATCCGACCAATGCTTTAAAATTTAATCATATATATATTTAAAATCACTTAAGAAAGGTTACGTAAAAAAAGTGCAACTATATTTTTTGTTCGAGTAGAGCATCGATTCATTAAAAAAAAATAACCTAGTAACATTTTTCACGCTTTCATTCACCCCCATAGGCAATAGAGTCAAATTAACTCATTTTCCCCACTACTTTTCAGGCCTTTTGCTACAAGAATCTTCGAAAATAATATTATCATTCTCGGAAAAGAGAAGACAAAAATTTAAACCAAAGTGGGTGGCAAAGAATGCCATCGTTATTATGAGCAGAATGAGAGGATGATGGGATGAGCCATTCTGAACAAATTGTTGTTTACCCTGTCTGTTATTTTGTGAGTATAAGAACAGGTGGAGAACTACTGGCAACTGTGATTGTATAATTTAATTATAGCTTTGACAAAACACAAAAATCTCAAAACCATCTGAATTCCGTAATTGTTCTGAAAACCTTTGGCCGACAACGAATTGATACAGCGATCGATCACTGGAAAGCAGCTTCGATTCAGTCCCATAATAGATCAGTCGAGAAAAATCACGTTATACTGGAAAGGTTAATTCATTGTATTGAAATTTTGGTCTTTCAAGAATTACCTTTTGGGGGACACGATGAAACAGAAGAATCAAACAATAAATGTAAAGTTCAGGCTATAAGTGAAGCAGCAGTGGAATACAATGATTGTTTGAGATTTCGTGAAGAAAAATGCCAACTGCATATTTTCTGAACGTTCAAGTGATATTCAAAAATGTGATCATTAATTGCATTGTTGATACACTTGAAGGTAACAATTAAGACTACGATCGAAAAAACATCATTTGTTGCTGGTATGTTTGATGAGACTACAGACCCTCGAATGAAATCTCAATTGTCATAGCTCTATAGGATGCAATCGGTGGAAGGTGATTTCCAAAGTTACCTGAGACATGTTGGAATTATTCACCTCGACAAGTATCCATTTTGTCCAACAAAATTACTATTTTCTAGAGTATTTTCAACCATATTAGGAAATTCAAAGGATTGGAGTGCTTACAATTAGCACAGGCAAAGGGATTCATTACAATCCTAGAAAATTTTCAGTTTAAATTTTTGTTTGAGTGGTTCAGGGATTGAGGAAATATTTAGAACACCATTCTTTAAAATCTTTGAGTTCAGATTTGTTGAATTGTCGAATCCGAAGCTTTTTCACGCTTACAAAAAAGATTTTCTATGAAAGAGTTTTCATTTTTGTACGTCCATAAAAACATTTTGGGATTAGATGAATTGAAATGCAAACTAAATCAGTTTATGCAGCAGAATTTGCAAAGCAAATATCAAGCTTCTAAGAAGTCGCAAGCTTAACAAGAGTTTGAACTAAATCAATCCTAGACAGAAGTAACACAATTACTACGTCTGATTCTAGTCATATCTTCCATATCTGCTTCCTGTAAGAAATCACTTTCTTCTTTAAAGTGAATAAATAATTAAATGAGGTGATTTCAAAGTGAAGAGAAATTGAGTTATTTGGTTTTCATTTCCGAGAATAAAGACATTTTGAGGAGGATGAAGGTAGAGCATCGGCAGAAGGTCAAATGAAGTGTTTACTCAAGAACACAACGAGTCGTTCGGTCTGGAATACGAACCCATGATGATCTAGCGATCCGGAGTGAGATAGCCTAAAAACTTAGCTACGCGCCTTCACACACTCACTCACTCACTAATTCACATGCACATACGCTCACACACACACACACACATGTGTATGTATATATATATATATATATATATATATATACATACATGCATACATACATACATACATATATATATATATAATATATATATATATATATATATATATATATATATATATCTATATATATATATATATATATACATACATACATACAGGCGCAGAAGTGGCTGTGTGGTAAGTAGCTTGCTAACCAACCACATGGTTCCGGGTTCAGTCCCACTGCGTGGCATCTTGGGCAAGTGTCTTCTGCTATAGCCCCGGGCCGACCAATGCCTTATGAGTGGATTTGGTAGACGGAAACTGAAAGAAGCCTGTCATATATATGTATATATATATGTATGTGTGTGTGTGCTTGTGTGTCTGTGTTCGTTGACAACCGATGCTGGTGTGTTTACGTCCCCGTAACTTAGCGGTTCGGCAAAAAGAGACCGATAGAATAAGTACTGGGCTTACAAAAAGAATAAGTCCCGGGGTCGAGTTGCTCGACTAAAGGCGGTGCTCCAGCATGGCCGCAGTCAAATGACTGAAACAAGTAAAAGAGTAAAGAGTAAAGAGTATACATACATATACATATATATATGTATATATATATATATATATGTGTGTGTGTGTGTGTGTGTGTGTGTGTGTGTGTGTATGTATGTATGTATGTATATGCAGCACTCCTGTTTCTGTTGGCAGTGAACATTACCTACCACTTATGATCTGTATAAAACAAGAACTGTGTATATTTGAACTAGATATATTTAGTGCTGAATGCTGAATGTATTTGTGAGTCACATACCCAAGAGAACATTGACCATTAAACATTGTCATTTTACATTTCACACGCGAAAATGTGAACGAAACCAGTCGGCAGCAGATAAGTGTCGAAATAACAATCGAAGAAGAAAAGAAAGCAATAATCTTCATTTGTTGATTAAGTATTTGTCTTTGTTTTTCAACAGAAACTGTTAAATGTTACACATCATATACACTTGTTAGACTGGCAGCTAATGAAGTATGGCGCCTGAAAATGTCTACGTATCATTAATACAACCACTGCAATAATAATAATAATAATAATAATAATAATAATAATAATAATAATAATAATAATAATAATAATGATGATGATGATGATGATGATGATGATGATGATGATAAAAAAACAATGCCCTGATGCAGTACCAGGCAGTGGCTTTCATGTTTTCTCATCTCTAACTGATTGGAAGTGTTATCATGTCCATTGTTTTGTCTTGGTATAAAAGTTGGGCTACAGCAAATATTCTGCTCAATACCACTGACTTGCTTGTCAGTTGTTTGACCGTAACCAGTTGAGCATGTCCCTTAGTGGCTGGCGATATGTTCATTTCTGATCACGCGCTGTTAATCTTGATATGAGATCACCATGTCGCACACATATGGTTGTGATGCTTGTGCCTGTTGTATCCTTATCAGACGGGTAGTCATGATGCGTTTGCTGGGCTTCGTATATTTTACCCCAGTGTCGTTTGATGGCATGCAACTGAAACTGCTTGTGATATCAACGAAACATTTGGTGAGGAAATAACCAGTGAGTGGTCAGCTCGAAAATGGTTTAAACGATTTCGTAGTGGAGACCAGAGCCTTGAAGATCCTGAGCGTGGTGACCGCCCATCTGTCATTGATGACGGTCAGTTAAAGACCGTCATTGAGAAAGATCTACGTAAAATCACTCGGGAACTGGCAAAAGATCTTCAAATTAGTCAGAAAACTGCCTACAACCATTTGCATGCAATCGGAAAATCAAAAGAGCTCGACAAATCAGAAAATGCGCAGATATGAAATTTGCTCGTCGCTTCTTCTCTGTAACCAGACCGATCCATTTCTCGACCGTATTGTAACTTGCGATGAAAAGTGGATTCTTTACAATAATAAAGAACGTTCTTTGCAGTCGTTGGACCAAAATAAAACACCAAGAGCCTTCCTTAAAGCCGATCTCTTCAAAAAGAAGGTTAAGGTGACTGTTCGGTCGTGTACTGTTGGACTCATCCGCTATAACTTCTTAAAACCTGGAGAAACCATTTTTGCAGAAACATATTATCATGAAATTGCCAAAATGAACGAAAATCTCCTCCGCCCCACACTGGTCAGCAGAAAAGGGCCAATCATTCTTCTTAACAATGCTTGAGCACACGTTTCACTATTGACGCTCCACATGATCAGGGAACTTGGCCACGAAGTTCTTCCCTATCCATTTTATTCCCCAGACCTTTCTCCTACCGACTATCATTTTTTCAAGCAATTTGATGGCAAGAGAAGGAGTTCAAAAATCAAACCGATGTTGAAAGTGCATTTAAAGAATTCATCAGCTCCAGAATTCCAGATTTTTGTTACCGGAATAAACAAAGTTTTAACCTGTTGGCAAAAATGTGTTGATTGTAATGGTACTTACTTTGATGAATAAAATTTCCGCAAGGTTGAAATATATTGTGATGAATTTCATTGTTTCAAAACGTTGCTTACTTTTTACTCAGCCTGATACACACACACACACACACACACACACACACACACACCACACTCATTGATAAATTTACTGTCAGATGTA
>NC_042999.1:164883487-164928487 GCF_006345805.1 Octopus sinensis | reverse complement strand
CATATTTCTCTCCAGAATTCTTCCAGTTCTTCTGCCGTTGGTGCTGCAGTGACTTCTATTTTATTTTTGCCCAGTTCTTGGTAGAACTTTTTGGGGTCGGAGTTGAACTTTTTGTTCTGTTCAAAGAAGCGTTGGCGTTTCTCGTACCGGCGGATCCTTTGAGCTTTGGCAAGGATATCTTGCTTCAGCTTTTCTTTTATCTCCGGCAAATCTTTTTCTGTGATGTTATGTTTGCGGAGCATTTTTGTTCTCTTTTTGTTGCTTAGTAGCGTTGCTTGTTTGCTGATTTCATTAAGAATCGACAGGTCTTTTCTAATTTTTTTAATTTTGTTTTGGATGTTATTTATCCACAGGGTTTGTTTGGGTGGTGGTACCCCTGTTTGGGCGGGTTTGGGTGAGTATCCAGCTTCTTTTGTGGCTGCAGTGGCTGCTGCGTATATCAAGTCATTTAGTTCAGTGATATCACTTTTTTTTGTTTCAGTGGCTAGTTCAGTGACGGCTAGGTTTATGTTGTTTATAATTGGCGTTTATTTTTATTCTTGGGAGGTATGGTCGGTGGTCCATTTTGGGCTCTGTGGTTTTCAGTTCTTTGATTATTTTATTTTTTATATTATCATAATCATTAGGCTCCCCTTCGTTGTTTACATCGTGTTTGTTGGGAATGTTGCGTTTGTCTTCGTGTTTTACAGTTTCAGTGTTTATATTATTGGGCATTGTTGTGTGGCTTCTATCTACATTTTCCTGGTGTATTTTTTCTTTTAAATGTTCTATTTCTATTTCTGATATTTTTTTGGCTTTGAGAATGTATCTTCGTACGTTAGCTAATTTATTGGGGTTCATTGCTGTATCCAAGTCTATATCTCTATTATTTTCCTTCCATATTTTATATGTATGTGTTGTTGTATTTTCATTTTGTGGGTAGAGCATTGCTGTGAAGTATGCGTGTAAGATAGAAATGTATTCCTCACGTGTCCATTTACGTCTTTTGGGTTTTAATTGCGGGACATGAGGTACAACGTCCGGCCCATTATTTTGACGGTCGTCATTTTCGTAGGGTACCGGTCCGTTTATTTCTGTTGTCACATTATTTCGCACGTGTAGTTTTTCGTACATTTTTTGTTGTAGGTTTAATGTACGTACCGCTCGATTGTTATTCTTGGGTTGAATAGTATCGGTGGCATTTAATTTCTTCGTAGTTCCTTTGTACATGGTGTTTGAGGTCGGGGATGATCGTGTTGTTCCACGCATGTTTACATGTGTTGTGTTAGAGGTGGAGATAATATCGAGTCAAAATACATCATTTCGTTTCGAAAATAGTAATAAATTTCAATTCGTATTACTTACTCGGATATAGTCCAATTCTTTGTTAGTAAATCTTTGGCTCCATAGGGTGTCCTTGTTTTCGATGTTTGTGGATAGATTTCAGAGCTCTGTATTTTCCTTCTTACATCTTAAACGTCCCCGGTGTCTCTCTCTTAAACGTCCCCCTTATTATTATTATTATTATTATTATTATCATTATTATTATTATTATTATTATTATTATTATTATTATTATTATTATTATTATTATTATAATTATTATTATTATTATTATTATTATTATCATTATCATTATTATTGTAAGGCGGTGAGAATCATTAGCACGCCGGGCAAAACACTTAGGGGCGCAGAAGTGGTTGTGTGTTAAGTAGCTTGCTTACCAATCACATGGTTCCGGGTTCAGTCCCACTGCGTGGCACCTTGGGCAAGTGTCTTCTACTATAGCTTCGTGCAGACCAATGCCTTGTGAGTGGATTTGGTAGACGGAAACTAAAAGAAGCCCGTCATATATATATATATGTGTGTGTGTGTATTTGTTTGTATGTCTGTGTTTGACCCCCATCATCGCTTCACAACCGATGCTGGTGTGTTTACGTCCACGTCACTTAGCTGTTCGGCACAAGAGACCGATAAAATAAGTACTAAGATTACAAGAATAAGTCCTAGGGTCGATTTCTTCGACTAAAGGGGTGTGCAGTCAAATGACTGAAATAAGTAAAAGAATAAATGAAAACTCACAGCTTATTTTCCTGGGAATGATGGAAAGTGTCAGCTGTCCACAGCCAGCAGACTAAGGTGACATTTGTTTACTGGTCATGCTTCAAGAACTCTGCGAAGAATTCTTTCAGTTGAACTTTGAAGAATTCTTGCATGTTGATTTTTGTAGATATTCTACCTTCACACTTGCGCCAATCTTTTTCAGTCATGTTGGTAGTTGAGTTCTGATTTACTATTGGTATCACGTCTACTCTCTTCATTGACCACAACCTTCATATTTCCTACTTTAAATCCTCATAGTAGTTCATTTTTTTATTCTTCTTTCATATTGATCCTGTTGTCACCGGGGTATGCTGTGTCGATTGTCCTACATGTTCTTTCGTTTTTTATTCACCACATCAATGCCCGGTTTCCGATGTCTGGTCGAGGGATCACATTGGATCATTGCATTCCATAGGATTTTGGAATTCTCATTTTCGGTGACCCCCCCCCTTCTGGAGTTTTCTCATACCACGTCTCTGCTCTTTGTAGCCCGTGATTTCCACAGAGCTTCCAATGGATCATTCTTTCCACATTATCATGGCGTCTTTTGTATTCGCGTTGCACCCATTTCGGGCATTCGCTAACGATGTGCCATACCATTTCACCCCATCAACGCACATTATGCATTTGTCGCCATCAGTAGTGTTGTCTATTCTGCACTTCATATAGTCGGTCTTTAACGCTTGTTCCTAAGCTGCACATATGAGTGCTGCTGTCTCTATCTTCGGGTCACTCCTCCTCATCTTTGGCTGACTGTACATTTTTTCCTTCCATGCTGTTTCTTTTTTTTTTTTTTGTTCTTGTTTAAATTTTTATTTCATTACACAATTTTCAGTTTTGATGTCACCGGCCTTCATGTTTCCACAGTGACCCTATGGCATTTCTTATATACCACCCGAAGCTGTTTTCCTTTGCTCCGATACAGTCATGGCAACTGAACAGACTTCTCCCACCCTTTCTTCTGGACAAGTGCAGCCTATCGTGTCACTCTTAGGGTGGAAGGCTCCGTGTACTGTCAATATTTTTCTGGTCTTCGTATCCACTTTCTTCACTTCTGTCTTTTGCCATTTTATAATTCCGGCCCCATACCGAAGTGATGCTATCGCCACGTATTCAATGTTTGGATTTTATTCCATCCAGTCAATTTTGAGCGCAACACCAACCTCAATCTTCGGTTAATTTTGACTGGATGAAATATTATTGTTATGATGATGATGATGATGATGATGATCATTATTATTATTATCTTTTTCTTTTTGAAGTTGAATAGTAAAATTGCTTGAATATCGCGCTTTGACAGTTCCATTCCAGATGATTCTACATTAGCCACAAGAGGCTTAACATAGAGGGACAGTACAAAAGTGGATAAAAACACAAAAGTGGCAAAAAATAAAACGAATGAGAGGTGTGGCATAAAAGAATGAATGGATGAAATGAAGGTCACTTGAACTCCATTGAAACTTAAAAAAAAAACAATTAATCATTAAAATATCACTTAATATGTCCCTGTTGAAATCTTTTAAGTTATCAATAGCTTACCGTTGACTGCATTCCCCCTGGTATCTATTTCCATTTGTCCCGAAATCCTCTCTTAATCTTTGCACGTTCTTTCTGTGCATAAAGAAACATTTAACATTCGAGGGCACTCCCTTACACCCCTCCATATCGACTTTTATCGACTCGTCCAGACTGTTTATTCTCCAGCCCAACTCAACGAATGACCCAATGCAGAAAACAATGCAACTTTTCACAGGGTGGGGGCTCCTGTTTGTTAGTAGTTATTGTGTCAGTGTCTGGTGGGTCGGGGTTCGGTGGCGTAGGATGGGTTTTAACATCGATATCCTGAGTTCTCTTTTATCTCCTTTTCCGGCTCACCACCTCTACTCTTCAGCTTTCTTTTCCTCCACTTGTGCCTCTTTGCCATCCTCCTTGCCAGGATCTTCCACACTCCCTCCTGTACCACTTGACATTTCAGGGGATGGAGGTGCGACTTTTGCTCATGCCTGAAACACTGCTGTATCTCTGTGGTCGGCGAAGAACACTCCGTTCTTATGTAGCCGTTCTGGCCATATTTATAGCAGCGGGGTTTCCAACCCTTCACTATGACTCTCAAAGCCACCTTGTCTCTCACCGTTATGGTGTCTGCTATTCTTTCGAAGTCCTCTAGTGCAACCTGGATGACTAGTTCCAGGGTTTGCCCTTGTCAATTCTTCGGTAGTGTTCTCATTACTCGGAGGACCTCTATCTTCTCTTCAACATCCAACAGTATTGCAGCCACCAGTCAGGCGACATCTACTTCCGGGGATCTCTTCCACTCTTACCCTGGAAGCACGCTACAGAATGTTGCACGGCTTCGTACTCGGATGTGAATCGCACCTCCACAGTAGCGTATTTTCTCCCTCTGGCATGGTAGGTGACATCCTGCCAGATGGGTCTCGGAACCTTCTCTATTATTTCCATTTTCTTTGCCTCCAGACTATACGTTCTCTATATTACTGTCTTTCTTTGTGTGTCCTTGCAACTTCACTAGGAGGGGGCACTTTTACCTCGTGCCCTTCCCTACGCAGGATTTTCTTGTCTTAAAATAAATTTCTTCACTTCTTTTCACCAGCCGCAGCTGCAAAATTCATTTTTTCCCCATCTTCATTTTTTCAATCTTCTGGTCTGCTATTTCCAAACCTTTCAGCAATTCCTCCTCAGACGATGTTACGTTTGAATAGTTCAAATCTTCATACATCTTGAAGACACAAATAAAGCGCTTCCCCAAGAGGGACAACATTAAAAAAACTGCCGTAATGCTGCAAAAACAAGTGTCTCAAGACACAAAAGTTAATAACAAATATAATTCCAGTTCAACAATCCTTCACAATCCTTTCGAACGACGCATAAACAAAATTCACGACCAACTCGGTCAGAGATATTTGTAACAACGGTGAACAAAATATCAATGTTAATTTATTGATGCATTTCGGCAAGTATATGTCTGTATTATCAGACAATTGCAAAAAAAAAATGTTTAAAAAATTGAAAACTCTGCAAAATCCGGTACAAATTTTTTATGGTTTAAAACGTTACTTACTTTTTACTCAACCTGCTATATATGCATGCATGTATGTATGTATGTATGTATGTATGTATGTATATATGTATGCATGCATGTATGTATGTTTATACACACACATGCATACATACACACATACATACATACATACATACATACATACATACATACATACATACATACATACATACATACATACATACATACATACATATACACATGTTTTTATTCTTTTACTTGTTACAGATATTCGACAGTGACCATTCTTGGGCACCGCCTTGAGGAATTTTTTTGTTGAACTAATCTACCCCAGTACTTATTTTGAAACCTGGTATTTATTCTCTCGGTCAGTTTTTACTGAACCGCTAGGTTACAGGGACGTAAACATACCAACACTGGTTGCCAAGTAGTGGTAGGGGACAAACACAGACACGAAGATACACACATACATGTATGCATATATACATATATACAAGAATGTATACATACATACATAAATACATACATACATACGTACATGTATACATGCATATACATATACATGTACATATCCGCTCACAAGGCTTTGACCAGCCCGAGACTGTAGTAAAAGACTTGCCGAAGGGTGCCATGCAGTGGGACTGAATCTGGGAGGTCATATGGTTGGAAAGCAAATCTGTTGCCACGCAACCACGTATACAAACGCGCGTGTGTAATCATTCCGCTTAGCCATGCACTTCACACTATAAAATCACAGATTAAATTTTATGTATGGATACACGTGTATGAATACAAATGCATGTATGTATAAGAGAGATAAACTCTAAATTCTCAACCTCGAATCGAAACCTCGATCTGAATTCTTCTTCATGTTAGTTTCCATTGTTGTAAGAGTTGGCATTCAGAAGTTTTGTGTGTCATCTTTCAAATTCGCCAAAATCTTCAGGTGAAATTGAATTCAGTTCAGATAAATCTTCCATTCTAACTTAGTTCGAACGTTAACACGGGAATAAATAGGAGACACTTATAATCCCTTCTTTGCTCAGCGATGTCAGACATGTAACATCCTTCTTAATCTCTCTCCGCTCGACAACTTTTAAAGAGGCATCTCTTTTACTCTGTCTCTTTTCCAGCAACACAACAGAGCTAGCTTCTCTCTCTCTCTCTCATTTTCTCTCTCTCTCTCTCTCTCTCTCTCTCTCTCTCTCAGGGTGCAATGGGTAAATTGCAGCCATTTCATACTTTTTATATTCTTAATTTCGCGTATGCTCTTTGTTTCTTTTTGATTTTCTCGACTACACAGAATAATTTGGCATCGCCTGTGACAAAAGCAGCACCGTGACGCAATTCACTCTACCAGAAATTTGGAAACGACATGTTGTGCTGCGTGGCATTCGAGCCGGCAGATCCAATACGAACATATCAGAGTGTTTGGGTGTTAATCTGAAGACAGTACAATCTGAGGACATCTACCGAAAGTGATAAAAATTAAACATCCAGTAAAAAACATAGTGTTTGGAGTGATCAATAGTGATGGCGACGTTATGCAACCATTCATCTTTCCACACG
The DNA here is from genome assembly GCF_006345805.1 of Octopus sinensis. Classification (NCBI taxonomy): domain Eukaryota; kingdom Metazoa; phylum Mollusca; class Cephalopoda; order Octopoda; family Octopodidae; genus Octopus; species Octopus sinensis. The sequence continues at coordinate 164,921,796 of NC_042999.1, read as the reverse complement.
GCCACAAACTCAACACGGAGGCCTACATGAAGGGCTTGGAGAAGGCAGTACTGCTTTGGGTCAAGAGGGTGACTGCTGGAAGACCCTATGTCTGGCAACAGGACTCAGCCTCAAGCCACACAAGCAGGAGAACCCAGTCATGGTTGTCACAAAAATTCTGCGATCATCCCTAACATCTGGCCACCTAACTCCCCAGACTGCAACCCCCTTGATTATTATATGTGGGGTGCAGTTGAGCGAGAGACCAACAACACTCCTTGTAACACCAAAGATGAACTTAAGACAATGATTATGGCAGCATTCACAAACTTAAGCAAGGAGACCATCCAGAAGATTTGCTGGTGATTCCAAAGTTGTCTGGTGTTCCGTGGTTGAAGCCAATGGCGATTTTACTGAATAAATTTACTCTTTAGTATTTCATGATATTTTTATATAATTTTAGTAAATATATCTTAAAATGAGATGTCAGTGTTATTTTCATTTTTGTGTAATTTTGACGACAGTTTATTCCATGCGTGTATGTGAGCATCTATGTTTATAGGGAAATAATACGTATGCAAATATAAATCCTGTGTTCTAAATTAGTTATAAACATATGATTATATATGATATAAATAATTTTCCAAAGAAAATAATATATATGTGTGTGTGTGTGTGTGTGTGTGTGTGTGTGTGTGTGTGTGTTTGTATGTATGTATGTATGTATGTATGTATGTATGTATGTATGCATGTATGTATGTATGTATGTATGTATGTATGTATGTATGTATGTATGTATGTATGTATGTATGTATGTATGTATGTATGTATGTATATAAACACGATTCATCTATATTTTCGTGATCAGTCAGCAAAATTTTTTATAACTTTTTATAATTTTTGAAAAGGAATGAATAAATATTTGAATATTTTTGTCGGAGAAAAATTCGGCTACTGTTTATTCAACTAAGCATCGTTCTGAAGTTCGACTTACATGTTGAATAATTAATGTTGCTCAGAGAGTAACTAAATTAGTTGCAAAACATACATCTATATCATGAGATTCGCATCACGATTTCTATACGTGATGACATTCAACATAACAGCCTCAAGAAGAAAGAAAATTGTATACGTAGTATATTGCTTACACACACACACACACACACACACACACAAAGTTTACTCTTCCTTTATAGGTAGTTTCAACAAAAGTACTCCATTCAGTGAGAGATAAATGTCGTTAAATATACATGGTATATGAACTACTGACAGTTCAGCATAATTATATATTGTGCCTTGTTCTCCAAGCAATCCGTCAGGCTCAAATACACATGATTGGTCTTATCTGTAAAATAAGTATGAGAAAACGCTAGAAAAAACGAGAGAGTTGATACTAGAGGTGGAACTACAAAGCAAAAGTTGAATAATAACGGAAAAAGAAAAGAAAAGAGAACTAAGAGCTTCGTCCCCTTTGTCCGTCAAAATTATAAGTAATCTAGCTAGTGTAGAATAATTCAACGGGGAGGAAGCCAAAGTCTGTATCCCAGCCTATCAATCTGGAGAGGGTGGTGTCCTCCAGTTTGGCAAAAGAAATTTGTCCATGTGCTTGTATTTGGTAAAATTTTCGGATCTCGAATTAAGTAGTGTTGTGTTAAGCCTGAATCTACGAAGAATGTGCGATCTTTCGGCTACACACAGCCTGCATCTCTTTGGTCTAACGTTGTAGTTTTACTTTTATCAATGTATCGGAAAAAAGACTTGTGGTTTGAATGTCTTCTTTTAAAATTGCCTTTGCATAAACCAATGTCATTTTTTCTTTTTTATGTAATTTTGAAGTAGAGCACTGCTGCGACTTCAGCTTCATAAACTCCTGGATTTATCAAACACGCCTAAGGGAATGGGTAACCTTCAGAGTATCGACAGTGACAACTAGGAGTGGGGGGCTCCTGATGTGGCTTGCGAGTGATTATGTCCTTCATACTGGGGTCACCAGCTGTGTGTACTGAATGATATATTTACCTCTGCGTGTATGTGTGCATGTGTGTTTGCGTGTGCGTCTATTTATTATGTATGTTTATATGTGTGTATCTATGTTTATATGAACAAATGGTTGTGTGTATGTGCGTGTATACATATGTGTGTATGAAAGTATGTATATTAGCAAATTCAGGTAAATCAAATACCATACAACAGAAGTCCTTGCTTTATTAATGTTATCTATGCCTCTAGAGGATGTGTCAAAATTACCAAATCTCAATTGTTACCAGCTCCAAAGCTGACATACCATTGAAGAAAAGGACACGCCTATAGTCTAGGGTAAAAAAGAACAGTTGTGAACATGTCTCTTGATCAATAATGGTCATCAGCACCACGATCGTCTCAGGTTATCTCTAATAGACAAGGGACTTCTACAAAAAGCAATGGAACGCATTTATGACGTAGGTGATTTGCGTTATGTAAGCAAAAACAGGTTACGAGAAATAATTCCGTGGCCAGTGACATGTACTTGCGCAACATAGACATACATACATACGTAAAAACATACATACATACGTACGAGTGTGTGTGTGTGTATTTATATATATATATATTATATATATATATAAGTTATCCTAATAATGAAGGGTGAAATTAATTAATTTGGAATAATTATCAATTACACCAAGTAGTCTTCGGCTGTAAAAGCCTCATTCGAGGAAAATTTAAGTAATACTAAGCATAAAGGGTTTAGCAACGAATTGCCTTACCACATACCGAATTTAGAAATAGCAGTCAAAGAGTTATAGCTATTTCTTTCTACTAAAAAGGGAGATCTCAGTAAAAACAGCAATTGCTGTTTTTTTGCTGAGATCTCCCTTTTTAGTAGAAGAAATAGCTATAACTCTTTGACTGCTATTTCTAAATTCGGTATGTGGTAAGGCCATTTCGTGCTAAACCCTTTATTGCTTAGTATATATATAGATATATATAGTATGTATATATATATATATATATACAAAAAGCAATAAAGATTCAAGTTAATTTAATGAATTTACTGAATATGGTACCTAACTTAGATGCACCAAAAAAACTATACTGTTTTAAACAATACAGTAATGTGGGGTGATTATAAGCGAGAAAGAAGCACAAGAATGGATAGGTTTTTAGTAAATCGTTTCATACAAGGACAGGCTTTATTAAAAGTTTCAAAAAACTTACAGCATATAAACGTGTCCCGTACTCATCAGCCTAAATACATGTGAGTTCTCTAGACATCCTAGTGGTTGAGGCTATACTCATGAAGTAATGTAGATAATTAAGTAACATAAACATTTCCAAAGTTCATTAAAGTTCTTTAAAGATGATATACAGTCTTATCCAGAATTTAAAAAAAGTTTAATGTAGCATCACAGAGAAGGTGACCTAATCCATAGTGCACATATGTGCACTATGGATTAGGTCACCTTCTCTGTGATGCTATTAAACTTTTTTTAAATTCTGATGATAAGACTGTATATCATCTTTAAAGAACTTTAATGAACTTTGGAATCTGTGTTATGTTACTTAATTATCTACATTACTTCATGAGTATAGCCTCAACCACTAGGATGTCTAGAGAACTCACATGTATTTTGCTGATGAGTACGGGACACGTTTATATGCTGTAATTTTTGAAACTTTTAATAAAGCCTGTCCTTGTATGAAACGATTGTACTAAAAACCTATCCATTCTTGTTGCTTCTTTCTCGCGTATATATATATATATATATATATATATATATATATATATATATATAATATAGATAGATAGATAGATAGATAGATAGATAGATAGATAGATAGATAGATAGATGTATGTATGTATACATATATATATATATATATATATATATATATATATAAATATAGTCACAGTGTGGCTGTGTGGTAAGATGCATGCTTCCGGGTTCAGTGGCACCTTGTGCAAGCGTCTCTACTATATCCTCGGGCCAACCAAAGCCATGTGAGTGGATTTGGTAGACGGAAACTGAAAGCGGCCCGTCCTATATATATATATATATATATATATATATATATTATTAGTATATATATATATATATATATACCTTTGTGTGTGTGTGGTGTGCTTGTCCCCCATCATTGCTTGACAATCGATGCTGGTGTGTTTACGTCCCCGTAACTTAGTGGTTCGGCAAAAGAGACCGATAGAATAAGTACTAGGCTTACAAAGAAAAATTTCTGGGGTCGATTTGTTCAACTAAAGGTGGTGCTCCAACGTGGCCGCAGTCAAATGACTGAAACAAGTAAAAGAATAAAATAATATATGTGATATATAATATATATATATATATGCATGTATAAAATATTTAAATATATATATATGTGTGTATATATTTATGTGTGTGTATGTGTGTGTGTGTTGTGTGTGTGTGTGTGTTGTGTGTGTGTGTGTGTGTGTGTGTGTGTGTAAATATATATATATAATCTATTTATCTATCTAATTATCAATTTATCTATCAATAATATTTTTTGATGTTTTTTTTTTTTAGTTCTTTCATATTTCCCTACCTATTTCCTCCATACTGCCTATCGATACATCCATTTAAGAAGAAATCGATCGATCGATCCATATATCAATTATTCTCATAAACAATTCATTTCCAAGACCAGACGATTTAATTTTCCGAAGTGAGCGAGAAAGAGATAACAATTTCCGCTTGGGAGTTCTTCAAAATTATTATTATTATTATCGTTGTTGTTGTTGTTGTTGTTGTTGTTGTTGTTGTTGTTGTTGTTGTTGTTGTTATTATTATTATTATTATTATTATTATTATTATTATTATTATTATTATTATTATTATTGCTATTGTGGTTATTATTAATATTATTATTTTTGTTATTTTTATTATTAATATTTATATCATGGTGTGGAAGCTGGTAACATGTAACTGTTAAATCGCAACAAATACTGAATGCTATCAGTGAAAAGAGAGACAAGGAAATGATTGCAACGCTTTAATCAATTGTTTGGTTCTGAGGCTAAGATACGAAAAGTGATCGAGGTGGGGAAAATGTAGGAGACATGTAAACATTAAGGAAATTGAATCTCTTTTACTTGTTTCCGACTGCTGCCATGCTGGGACACCGCCTTGAGGAATTTGAAGTCGAATGAACCGGCCGAAGGACTTTTTTCAAGTCTGGAGCTTATTTTATCAAATACTTTTACCGAACCGCTAAGTTACGGCGACGTAAACACACCAGCACCGGTGGTCAAGTGGTGATGGGAGACAAACACAGACACAAAGACACACACACATACACCCATTCATTTGAATATGTGTGTGCGTGTGTGCGTGTGGAGACGCTATGGCCCAGTTGCTAGGGCAGCAGACTTGCGGTCGTAGGATCGCGGTTTCGATTCCCAGACCGGGTGTTGTGAGAGTTTATTGAGCGAAAACACCTAAAGCTCCACAACACTCCGGCAGGGGCTGGTGTCAAACCCTGCTGTAATCTTTTATCACAACTTTCTCTCACTTTTTCTTCCTGTTTCTGTTGTACCTGTATGTCGAAAGGCCACCCTTATCATACCTTGTGCCATGCTGAATTTTTCCAAGAACCACGTTAAAAGTACACGTCTCTGTGGAGTGCTCAGCCACTTGCACGTTAATTTCACGAGCAGACTGTTCCGTTGATCGGATCAACTGGAACCCTCATCGTCGTACCCGACGGAGTGCCACGATATATGTATAGACCCTATAGGGTTCAAGAAGTCTTTGGACAGATTCCTTCAAGAAATCCCGGATAAACCCCCTACACCCGGATATGTCTCTGTAAACAATAACTCTCTACTTGAGTGGGCCATAGTGCCCAAATTCTGACTTGAAAGACTTCACCAGGTGGTGCTATTAAGTTAGACATGGCCTGGCCAATAATGGCCGAAACCTATCAAAGTATCAAAGTATCAAAGTTAATATATATGATATATATAATATAATATATATATATATATATATATATATATATATATATATATATATTATATATATATAATTATTATATATATATATATATATATATATATATATATATTATATATATATATATATTATATATTTATTATATATATATATATATATATATAAATATAGTATTATATAATATATATATATATATATACTTTGATACTTTGATACTTTCATAGGTTTCGGCCATTATTGGCCCAGGTCATGTCTAACTTAATAGCACCACCTGGGTGAAGTCTTTCAAGTCAGAATTTGGGCACTATGGCCCACTCAAGTAGAGAGTTATTGTTTACAGAGACATATCCGGGTGTAGGGGGTTTATCCGGGATTTCTTGAAGGAATCTGTCCAAAGACTTCTTGAACCTTATTGGGCTGTTTCTGTTTTAATGTGTTTTGGTGTAATGTTAAAGAGAGCGGGGCCAATTGAGGTGAAATAATTGGTGCCGTATTGTTGTTATGAGATGAGAGTGCGATTTTGTTTTGGGGCGGATGGCACGGGGCCCAAGGTGATGCCAACATCATTTGGGCAATGCTGATGGAATATTTTCCACATCATGCAGATGATGTAGCGCTCACGGCGACGTTGGAGAGAATAAAGTTTTAGCTTTTCTAGTCGACCCCAATAGTCGAGGCCTGTCATGCCATCTATCTTTTTTGTGATTGCCCTTGAGGTGCTTCACCTTTTATGATACTTTGTTTTGTTGGGGAACCACAGTGGACACAGTATTTCAAGGTGGGGTCGGGCAAAGTGGAGAAGAGAAGGATAATGGTGTGGATATCTCTCGACTGGAAAGTTCTGAGAATCCAGGACACATTCTGCGGGCCATGTCAACTTTGGTGTTTATATGAGTGGGCCAGCTTATGCTGTTGTCCCACAATTACTCCCAAGTCTCTGATGTTGTGGATGACACGAGAGTTTCACCTGAAGAAGGGAGTATGGGAGTTTCAGGGCATCCTCTTTTCCAAAGTGGATTAACTCAAATTTATCCTCGTTGCAGCATATTGTTTTTTTTTCTGCCCATTGGATAACAGCCAGTAGATCTGACTGAAGGCATGTCCGGTCACTCGCCTCATTTATGACCTTCTGTAGCTTGGAATCATCTGCAAAGATTTTTATGTTGCTGTGTGCTTGATGATGTCATTAATGTCATTAATGTAGATATGAAGAAGTGGGCCCAGCACAGTGCCTTGCGGAACGCCCCTACTGACTTTGGCTGGGCTTGATGTTACCCCTTCACTACAACATGTTGAGATCTGTCTGTCAGGAAACACTTGATCCATTTCAGTAACTTTCCAGAGACACCAATGTTGGTTAGTTTTGTCAATAGGATCTTGTGATCAACCCTGTCGAAGGCCTTGCTGAATCAAGGTAGATGACATCGGTGTTGGAGCCCTCTCCAAAGCTCTCAAATGTCATCAAAGTGGTGCAGGAGCTGCGTTAGGCAGTCCCTTCCATTACGGAACCCATGTTGGTTAGAGATCAGCCGTCTGTTGCTTTCCAGAAATTGGGTTATTCGAGATCTCACCACCCTCTCAAATACCTTGATGATATGAGAGGTGAGTGAGATCGGACGGTAGTTCACTGCAAGGGACTTGTTTCCCTTTTTGAAAACTGGGACAACAGACTGGGACAGAAGTTTTTTTGGAATATAGCCAGCATCCAGTGAGTTTCTCCACAGATTAGCAAGGGGAGACGCAAGTTGGTGTCGACACACCTTCAGGACACAAGTAGGAACTTATCGGGGCCTACTGCTGAATTGTGTTTTATTTCGTTTATCGCCGCTAAGACATCAGGGGCACCAAACGTTATGTCCGATATAGTGTGTTGGGGGTTGACATCACTGATACAGCCCAGATCGGCCATATCAGGATTGCTGAAAACAGAGCAGTATTGTTTCTGCAGTATCTCGGCCATGGATTTGGCATTATCTTGGAGAGTGCCAGTTTCATCAATTAGAGGGCCAACAATGGAGACAGTGACCCTGTGTTTCCTCGCAAATGAAAAGAACACTTTGGGGTTGAGTTTGATTTATATATATATAAGAGACTCTTTCATTTTTCCCGGGCGTCAAACTAATACACTTTCTTGTGGTTTATACACTTGTCTTCGTTTTGGGGATTTTCTATAAATTTCAACTATATATATATATATATATATATATATATATATATATATATACGGAGGGCTTCTTTCGATTTCCATCTACCAAATCTACTCACAAGGCTTTGTCCGGCCCGAGGCTATAGTAAAAGACACTTGTCCAAGGTACCATACAGTGGAACTGGATGAATCCGGAACCAGGAAAGCAAGCTTCTTACCACACAGCCACGCTTGCGCCTAATAAAATAAACTAAAATCATTTCTTGATTTGTTTTTTTATGCATGGAAGAAAGAAAGAAAGAAAGAAAGAAAGGAAGAGTCGCAAGAAAGAAAATGAAAAGAAGAAATATGACAGAAGGAACGGAGAGAGATAAACGTGAGACAGAGAATAGACACGAGAAAAGAAGAAGAGAAAGAAAGAAAATAGAAAGAAGACGAGAAAAGAAAAGATAGATGGATTGATAAAAGTCAGAAATGCAGAAGAAAGCAGAGAGAGAAAGATAAAGATAGAGAGAGGGTGTAGAGAGAGAGGATGAGAGAAAGAAAGAGAGAAAAAGTGAGAAAGAAAGAAAGACAGACTGATAGACAGCGAAAGAGAGGAGGAGAGACAGAGAGAGACGAAAAGAGAAAGAGAGACGGAGAGAGAGGAAGAGAAAAACAGAGATAGTGAGAGAGAGAGATGGCGGGGGTCAAATGGAGATCAATGTATATATACATATATGTATGTATGTATGTATGTATGTATGTATGTATGTATGTATGTATGTATGTATGCAATTTTGTATATTCTTCGATGAAGTTCAAGTCGCTCGCTAACAAGGTGACCAGACGTTTTCAGTTAAGATTGTTTCCGAGGTTTGTGAATAAGTGGTTGAGTTGATGTGTGCATTTAATTAGTTGTTTGCACCTGGACTCACGCTCTCTGTGAACATGTCTCTTTAGTACTTAGATGTTTGTTTACATTCGTGTGTGTGCGCGCGCTCATCGTTTCTTTTTACATATGTGTCTTTGTAGATGTACACATCCAAATGTGTGCATATATTCATTTAAAGAATCCCAGATAGAAAATCTTTGGAATGTCTTACATATTTTCACAGTACCGCTAATCCGTTGCATTTGGAGGATGCGAGTCAGTTTTTTTTTCTTTTTTTTTTTTTTGCTTTTATTCAGAAAATGTTTTTCGAAAGGAAAAGAGGAGATTCGAATTATTCGCACGAGTCGACTTTGTTTCAGAAAAATGTGTAATTTTAATGACATTTTCTACAAATGTCTTTATTTTCTACAAATATCCTTCAGGTAGCGTATATTACGATTGTATTTTAATTTAATGGGAAAACAAAATCTGTTGTGTTCGGTGCCCACGCATACATACTGACACGTATGACATATATATCTGCAAAATGAAACTTGTAATTTTAAAAATGAATCATGTGATGTACCAGTATATATGTGCGCACGCCCACCAGTTCTTTGTGTTTTTTTTTCTTTACATTTTTCACAAAAATTGCGATATAATTGTAATTTACAGTATCTGAAATGTATTTGTAGAAAACTTCATGAAATATGTATCCATTTTTTCTTGAAATTTATGAGGAAAGAATGTCTACGCGTGTGAATTCACTGAAACTCTTCTACCCAACTCCTCTACTGAAAACATTACAATAAATTCGGGTATAATAGGAATCTACACCATCTGAAACGTATTTATATAAAATTTTATTAAAAAATACGTATTTTTCTGAAAGTTATGAGGAAACAAACTCGAGTGGGGGGAGGGCACTCTTGTGTAGGTATGCCTTTTATTCTATATAATGTTTTAACTAATCTACCAATTCGCCGCCTTGCACACACTCTTTTATATAAGTTTCATTTAAGAATACAAGTCACAACGAAGTAAGCGGGTCTTACTTAATGACCCAATAAAGAATGTCTCCCTCGTTGAAGTTAAGTAAACAGAAATATAAACAAAGCCGGTTGATTAGCTTAATGACAGTTTGGGTAATTTCCCTATTAGTGGAGTTGCTTTTTGTTCTTGATCAGATCTAAACAGGTATTTGATGATCAATAACATTCCAGCTTAGTCATACATTGATTTTTGTGTTTATTTTCCAGGCGTATCTAAGGATGCCTTATCTTTTACATTTTACTTGTTTCAGTGATTGGACTGCGACCATGCTGGGGCACCGAAACTTTTGTCGAACAGTTAAGTTACAGAGCTGTAAACAAGCTAGCTCCGGTTGTCAAGCGATGGGGCAATGAAAACACACACACACACACACACAATATGTACACACATACATATATATAATTATAAATATATATATATATATATATATATATATATATATATATATATACCACAGGATTCCACATAATTCGCATCTGCCATATTCATTCACAGAGCATTGGGCAGCACGGGACATCGCACTCGAAACCATGTGGTTGCCTAATTAATGTGCTCTTTTTCCTTCTTAAGATGGTAGCGTATAATGATAGAGGTGATTTAGTTCTTATTTCTTGCAGTTCGAGTCGCTTCACAGGGCTATGTAGTTATTGCTGTTGTTCTTACTCCCAGATCAGCAACAGTGTAACAAAATCATGATAAAAGGTTTTTCTTCTGTCTCGTTTTGTCAGATAAGGACTACATTATCCAGTATGTCACCCTATTATTTATGAAGATGATAGAGTGGAATTTGGGAGACTTTGTTACTATTTCTAGCTTGTTAAACAGCCATGTAGAAGCTGCCAAGATGGGTTATATAATTAAAGTTGATTGATTGGAAACACAGATTAAAATACTTTAAAGATGCTTAATTGGAAAACATTTAAAAACTGATTAACTTAATGTTTGCAATAACATCAGATAGAAAATAATTGAAATTACTGTGGCAATATAACATGGCATTTGAGGGTCGGTAAAATAAGTAGAGGCGGGGAAGAAAGTATCTTGTGGTATTGTGCTCTTTTACATTGTGCGTTCAAATCCAATAAGGTCGACTTTAACTATCACCCTTCCGTGATTTATGAATTAAGTATAACGTAATATATTAAGTCGGTGTCCAGTAAATAACTATAATTTATCTCCCTGTTCTGATCATTTTGCTTATGTCTGAAATCCAGATAACATGGCGTTTAAAGAGACAGGAGTCCAGCAAACATACATTTAGACTGGATATTTTACTTGTAAATGCATATCTCTCATTAGGAAATGGACGAATGCCACTCATTTGGTAATTTTTGTATGGCTTTTATTAGGAAATTGATGTACACCTCTAATTAGGAAATGTCTGTATGCCTCGTAAAGAAATCGATGTACGCTTCTCTTCAGAAAATCGATGTATATCTTCTTTAAAGAATGGATGTATGACTCTCATTAGGAAATGTGTCTGTTATTCAGTAATTTACGTGTGACTCACATTAGGACACTGACGTATACTGGATTTGCTTGTGTTTCATTTGCACCGTAGTATCGTTGTAATATTGTGTTGTTCCTCTGTCCTTTCGAGAAGTCGATAGGGACGAATACAATGTTCCAGCTTATTGAGAACTACACTGTCAACTCTTCCGCGCAATGGTTTATCACATGGAGTGCAGCGTTACATTTTTCCTTCACTAATCGCTAGTATTCAGCGTTCATTGACCACTGGTTCTGTGTTTCCATTTCACCTTTCCTTTAAAATGGATACGTGGCATGGCTGTGTGGTTAAGAAACTCCCTTTACGTCCTCCTGGTTTGGGGTTCAGTGATATTATGCGTCACTTTGGACAAATGTCTTCTACGGACAAGTGTCTTCTACTATAGTTCCGGGCCGACCAAAACTTTATGACCGAATTTAGAAACAATGTGGAAGCCCAGGTTAAATCAAAGATTGTTTTCGTATTTCACGCTTTAATTAATTAAGTTCCTCTGCATCATGATCTGAAATATAAGTTTTTCTTTCAACCGTGATGACGGGGGCTCAATTTGTCCAATGTTTATTTACTTCCATTACAGGCTTTATATATTTTGGTGAACTACATCTAACAGCATCATGATGGGTCTCCGAGACCCCAGAAACAGCTGTTGCACTTGAAACCCCTTACCATATTTTTCTTTGTTCCAACATTACAATATTATTGAAGGAGGCGAGCTGGCAGAATCGCTAGCACGCCGAGCAAAATGCTTTTCATCTGTCTTTACATTCTGAGTTTTAATCCCGCCGCGGTCGACTTTGACCTTCATTCTTTCAGGGTCGATAAAATAAGTACCAGTTGTGTACTGGGGTCGATGTAATCAATTTATCCCCTCTCCAGATCTTGCTGGCCTTGGACCAAAATTTGAACCCAATATTTCAAAATTGTTCTTGACGGCGATCTGGCATGATTGTTAGAACGCCGAACAACTGATAGCATGCTGGCATAATTGTAGCATGCCTTTCATCCTTTCGGGATTCATAAAATAAGTACCGATTGAGCACTAGTATAGATGTAGTTGACTTGCTCTCTCCCTCAAAATTGTTGGTCCTGTGCCAAAATTTGAACCCATTATTGCTAAGTTACTACGAAGAAAACATTCAGAAATGTAGAAATACGAGACCAGATAACTTAATTTAATAAGTGCGATGTCAAAAGTAAAAACGTCTGTTAATTAAAGAAATTTATTTGTTATTACAGGAGACGCTAAAGCTAAGAAACAAAAGTATTCTTGAAAGTATTAAAACTGATATTTGTAACTAACGATTTCATGACGTTCTTAATGCTTTTCACTATAAATCTGCTTTTTAAGTGGCAACCGCTACTATCAGTTGCTATATATATATATATATATATATATATGCGCATATGCGTACGTATATAGATAGATAGATAGATAGATAGATAGATAGATAGATAGATAGATAGACAGATAGATAGATAGATAGATAGATAGATAGACACATACATACATATACATACATACATCATGCATACATACTACATACATACAAAAATACTAGTACATACATACATACATATATATATATATTATATATATATATTATATATATCTATATATATATATATTATATATATATATAGGATCGTTTGTAGAAAGCATAAATCGGGAGAAGACGCACACTGTAAGATGTAGAGCAGTTTATAATAAAAAGTGGGGCAGGTCGGTTTATGGAATTACCCTGGGTTTCCCGTGAGACCCCCAAACAGGTTTTGGAGCCTGACAATGCGCCATAAAGCTAAACCCTTTATAGACGAGAACCCAAGGTAATCCCATAGACCAGTCTTGCCCAGATAGATATATATAGAGAGAGGGGAGAGTGAAAGAGAGAAAGAGAGAGATAGGAGAGAGAGAGAAAGAGAGAAAGAGAGAGTGAGAGGGATTGAAATATCAATTAGAAGCAGTTCTAGTGTTGTAAACAATATTGACCGCACATACTCAATGTACCCTCCGTGTTTGTTTGCCGGAAGGCTGCGAGTTAGTGGTACCGGGTGTCAAAACACTTGAAAGTCATGGGCTGGTGAGAAAACTCACTTCAAATCCGATTCAAGAGTGATGGATATCACTGCTTCGCCATTTTTGTGTGATGTCGATAAGCCACAGAAATGACGACCATCGCTTCGAGAGAGCCATTCCCCACCGCGCTAATTCGCAGCCCGCTGACAAATAAGCGATGCACATATATTGAGTATATGTGACCGATCATACACACACACACACACACACACACACATATATATGTATATATATATATATATCCACCAATGCGGTGTTGATCTCTCATTCTCGTCGTTCGACATTTACGTACGTACGTGTGTGTGTGTGTGTGCATATATGTGTGTGTGTATGTATGTATGTATGTATGTATGTATGATGGACTCTCCCGTCGATTTCGACGGATGAGGATCCGACAAACTACCTATTCTTTGTCAGTCAAAATGCTTATGTAGAATGTGACACTTGAGTCACATTTGTAAAGAGTCCTGCAAATATAAGGATTACGGGTCAGTGCAGGTAGTGTATTTGCAGCCACTTTTTAACTTTTCCTGGTACTTCTAAGCCTGTTAGTGCTAATTGAAATATATATATATGCAGAAGGAGAGAGAGAGAGAGAGAGAGAGAAGAAGAAAGAGAGAAGAAATATGCAGACAGACATGCATGTATGGCATGTATATCCATGCATGTATATATGTATGTATGTATTTACGTATGTATACGTGCAGATTTGTATGTTTTGCTTTATGTATGTCTTCTCGTACATATACTTGCATATCTAAACATGCTCATATATACTTAAATGATAAATGTCTGGAAAGTTTTACAGATTTTGACAGTTCTAGTGATGGATTGTATTTGTAGTCTTCGAATGAGCTTTCTCAAGATTGGTATTTAGGCAATGTGTTACATATCCCAGTGCTTCAATAATTATAGGTATCAACCTGAACTTGTTTGTAATCTAGATAGAGAAACTGCAGATTTCTTAATAATTCAGTGTAAGTATTCTCTTTTTCATCGATCTTCAGCTTCATGTTAACATCCGTTGGGCAGCTGATTTCCACAACATATACTTTCAAGTCATCCACGAAAAAACGGTGTGTAATTTTTGTATTTCTGTTACCTTGTGAACCAGTAAGATAACATTCGGACTTCATTAACATGAATGACAAAGAATTACAGAACGTATAACATTACAGAGAGGCTGTGCCCTTGGAATATGTCTCTGCGATACTGTATTCTATCAGTGATAATACAGTCACTGTCTGTGTTTAATTTTAAGATGGTGGCCCACGACGAAGTCAAGTCAGTTATGGCTTTGATTATGCTCACTGGAATTTTAGCAAGTTGAAGGACTTCTAGCATCCATGAGTGGGCAACAGAGTCAAAGGCTTTCTTGTAGTCTAGTCACATTGAAACTAGGTTCCATCTATGCTCTAGCACGTCTCATATTACAGACACCCTTCTTGCCAGCTGCTTGTTCTGCTGTGATGATGTCATTGCTTTCACAGTGGGCTTGGAGGTTTAAACATGGCATGCAATTGGCCGGTAGTTTTTGCCATGTGGGTGGTTCTGCATTTGGGGATCAGTTTTCTCTCTGCCGGAGCTTGTGGTATGCTACTCTTCTCAATGAGAGCTTGCTGGTACAGGTTGATAAGATATGGTCAGTAGAAGGTTAACTCCTTGTACCAATATCCAACAATCAAGTCTCTTCCTGGTGGTTTTCCATCCCGAAGTTTCTGGATCACAGTTTCAAGGGTATCACTATCAATTCTGTATGTCTTGGTTGTAATGCAGGGACAATAACTTCTTTGAATTTCTTCCAGCCACAGAGCATCTTCTGTTCACTTCAGATTTTCCTCTTGAAGGCGTCTGTCTTCTCATGTCTGTATACTTCTGCTTTGTTCCGGTTAATTTTTTTGTTTATTGTTTTTCTCTCAGTTATTTTCTTCGTATGTCGAAGTTTCTCACTGACTGCTTTTAGCCCCTCTTTGAGGGCGATCTGTTTGCAAGTGATTGTCCTCTTTTTGCCCTCTCCAAAAATCACTTCTATCTCCGTCTCCACCTTTTGTTGGTGGGACGTTTAGGGATTTGTTTGTTTGCATGCAATAAGCCTCAATATGTATGTATGTATGTATGTATGTATGTATGTATGTATGTATGTATGTATGTATGCATGTATGTATGTATGCATGTATGTATGTATGTATGTATGTATGTATGCATGTATGCATGTAAGCACGCGCGCGTTTTTGTGTGTGTGTGTGTGTGTGTGTGTGTGTGAGTGTGTGAGTGTATACGCTTCTACTGGTAACGAGATATCGTCACAACAAAGAAAAATTTTGTTTCCCTGGAAATCCGGAAAAAACAATGCGTTGTGATTGTGATCATATGCACAAATACGCGCATGTGTTTATGAGAAAGAGAGAAAGAAAGAGAGAAAGAGAGAGAAAGAGAGAGAGTGAAAGAGAGACAGAGAGCAAAATAGAGGGAGAGACAGAGAAGACAGAGAGAAGAAAGTAAGGTGAGAGAGTAGAAAGAAATATAACGGACAATGGAAGACGTAAAATAAAGAGGAAAGCATGAACATAGCCTGACTTTTCATTTCCTAATCAGAGAAGCAAAATGCGGTGGAGGAAGTAACGGTGGAGGGACCATTGTCCAGGGAGCAGAACACCCGAAAGTAGTGAGGTGAATTTACTTGAAGTTCAGTGTGAACTTCTGTACGTCGATGTCCGTTGGCTGAGGGTGAGTAAGGAGTGAGGAGAAACAGAGAAAGGATAAGAATGTCAGTTCCAGTTAACTTCCTGTAGAAAGAGAGCCTATATCAAGGGCCAGTGATGTTTCAGCTCCGAAAATTTAAACACGAATCGCATGTTTGCTCTTGAGATATCCCATAATTACGTTTTGCCAGCAAGAATAGGAATGGTCCATTGCTGCATATATAGTGTTTCGGTCTCTACAGCAATTGTCCACTCCTCTTTGGGATATTTCAGGAGCAAATACACTGTGTATATATATTGAGAGAGAGAGGGGGGAGAGAGAGCGCGCACAGTGGTTGTTTGAGGTTTGTGGAGAGAGAACGAAGCACGAAACGATTAGGAGAAGGCTTAGAAGGAATGAACCTGTGGAGAATGAGGGAATGTTGCTTTTTGTGTATGCGGTCTGTGGGAGAAGAAGCTGCTTGAATCGTGGTCAGCCGTCAGAGAACTCACAGGAATCGACCCATGGTAAATTGTGATATGGCTGTTGTTCACAACCGAACATGTTCAACATGGGGAAAGATGTGCCTCTCAGTTGGAGGATTGGAAATGCATGTCAAAAGAGGTCATACTGTGGCACCTGTGCCTTCTGCCAGTCAGCACAGCTGTGCATTATGTAATAGAATGAGCAACATTTTCGCCGGACTCAAGAGTCATACAAGGGACTCACATTGCATCGACATTGACTCATATCAATGATTCTTTCTAGCAATGGCTTTGCTCGTATACGAGAAAGCAGCTAAGATACACACACACACACACACACACACATATATATATATATATGAAGAGAGAGAGAGAGAGAAAGAGAGAGAGATAGGGAGAGAGAGACAGATGTGTGTGTGTATATATATATGTATATATGTATGTATGTATATATATATAAAACCTAATAGTCGTTTTATCTCTAATTTAATATAATATACATATATATATATATTATATTAAATTAGAGATAAAACCACTATTAGACAAATCAAACAAATCAAACAGTGAAAATCATAAGCCAATACATAGAAAAAAAATTAAATATAAAAAAAATATAAAATAATAAAAAATATAAATAAATTTCAATTATAATATTTAAAATTTTAAAAATTATTAAATAATTTAAACTTATAATTTTAAATATATATATATATATATATAATATTTTATTATTTATTATTTATTATTTATTATTAATAAAAATTTTTTTTCAATATATATATATATATATATATTTAAAATTTATAAGTTTAAATTAATTAAATAATTTTAAAAATTTTAACTTTTATTTAAATTTTTAATTTGGAATTTTATGTTTTATATTTTTTATATTTATATTTTATATTTTTTTATTAATTCTATTTCTATGTGTTGGCTTATGTTTTCACTGTTTGATTTGCCTAATAGTGGTTTTATCTCTAATTTAATATAATAATATATTTATACTATAAAATTGGATTTAATCCTAAATCTAATTTTTCCCTGTAAGTTTGGATTTACTCCCTAATATTATTATTATTATTATTATATATATATATATATATATATATATATATTATATATATACACACATACATATATATAAGATCATCATGTTGTAAAAGATAATATTTATGCACTGACCACACACACACCACAACACACTTCCATCATTAAGAGGGTTTTTTACTCTTATTTCTAGCAATGTAGGTACTTCGGCACTCACAGTCACACTTAGTGGCGAAAAATTTCTCCTTTATGGTATTACATTGCGCCTAACTGTTTATATTAATTTAATATATGTATATCGATCAAACTATCGGGTATTGGTACACACCACTGGTTACAATGCGCTTCATCGCACTGTCGGTGCTTTCGGGTGATTCTCACCGACCCATCCCCTGGCTAGGCAGACAGGCCAGAAGACGCAGACGCACCCATTTACAGCCGGGTGAACAGGAGCAACGTGAAATGAAGTGTTTTTTCCTCAAGAATACAGCATAACGCCGCTGTGAGGATCGAAACCACGATTTTGCGAACGTGAATGTAACACCCTAACCACTTGGCCACGTGCTTACGCATCCATGTGTGTATGTGTGTGTGTGTGTGTGTGTATTGCATGTATGTGTATATCTAAGTATGCATGTATGTTTTTATCTGTGTATGTACACACACATTCACAGAGAAGGATGGATATATGTAATTATCATTTTTAGAAACATCGGAGCGCGAAGCGTTCGTCACGATCGCAAGTTCATGGGATGGTTGTGATCTGTAAACAGATTTGAGTAGGAACCGGAAGGAGAAATACGAACACGCAATGTGCATTTGCACACTGGATCCGTAAAACGGAAGAGTAGAATAAAAACACAATGCGCATGTCAAACAAGTTATATGATGGTCTGCTTGCCACGTCTGACACCTCTATCACACAGCTTTACTGCAATTTTTTCCCCTTGAGAGCATGACAACTGCTGACGCACCCATCACTGTAGAAGTGGAGTCGACCTCAGCGTTCAAATTCTTCCTTTCATCCTTAGGGGTTGATGAAGTAAGTACCAGTTTAGTATTGAGGGGGAGTCTATGTAATCCCCTAGCCCTCTTCCCCAAGTGTTGCAGGCCTGGTGCCTATAGTAGAAAGAATTATTATTATTATTAATGCTAGAGTCAATGATTTCATGTGTAGAAGAACTAAAAGTAATTTGTACATCCTTTACCGCTTCATTAATCTCATCCATCCAGAAATACATCACGGATTCGTTCACTCCTGTCACCAGCACGGGGCACGTGTGTCCCATATGTATCCTTTCTACGGTCAATTTGAATTTTTCAAAGCATTCATAGGTAGCCGTAGTGGTCAAACAATGTTATCATGTTGTGCGGAAACCCTTGGATGGATTTCTGCACAATATAACCGTCACAAGCATTCACTACACGAAAACAGGTCACTCACTAAAGACTGATGTTCTTAGAAGCAAACAGAAAGCGGAGAAACCATGATTAACGCAATATCGGCAACTTAATTGAAAGATGATGTCTAGTGAATGATTCGCACACAGGTAATTTTCGCGAATATAGGGGAAAAAAAAGAGATTATAATTTTATTGCAGATAATTAATTTCTCACCTTTGCGTATTGCCGAAGGGATCGGTGTGATCCATTAATGTAGGAGAGAGAGAAAGAAAGAGTAGTGGGGGAGAATATATATATATATATATATATATATAATATATATATATATATATATATATATATATATATATATATATACAGAAGGAGAGAGAGAGAGTGAGAAAAAAGAGAGAAAAAGAGCTAGAGGTAGATAAATACATGCATACATACATATGTACATATACATACACACATGTATGTGTATATGTGGAGTGTATTTGTGTGCAACGTGCATATTTGCTAACTTTCAGTATCACAGGGGTAGAGAGGTTTCTAACTTATTTGAGTCCATCATCAGGTCGACCCAATCAACGGGCTCAATGTAGATTCCTGACAGGATGCAAATAGTAGCAAAGTCACCCTTAAATCACATATTATCACTCTGTATGAAGGTGACGTACACCAGAGGAAGATGAAAAGTCGTCCTGTTTTTTTTTTCTGAAATAAAATGTGCTTTTTACACTGCACGTCCTATAAGAAACATTATCACATACAGCTGTTCACAATATAGTGAATACTTTATTTTTCAGTTTTGTATATAATGGAGACAAATTTTACCTAATCATATGGATGCGAGTATATGACATTGACAAGGTCCCAAGGTGGGTGCCAGATGTAACAGGAGTGATTTTTCCTCTTGCTCCAATAAATATTGTACTTATACGTATATATATATATACATAGACACATACATACACACACATGTATATCTAGTATAAATATTCATATATTTAAATATACATGCATATAAATATGTGTGTGTCACCTCATCCCAGGTCTTCCTGGGTCTACCTCTTGCACAGGTTCCCTCAACCGCTAGGGTGTGGCACTTTTCACACAGCTATCTTCATCCATTCTCACCACATGACCATATCAGAACAGTCGTCTCTCTTGCACAGCGCATCTGATGCTTCTTAGAAAAGTTGGACCTAAAAAGCATCAGATATGTTGTGCAAGAGAGACGACTGCGCTGGTATTGTCATGTTGTGAGAACGGATGAGGATAGCTGTGTGAAAAAGTGTCACACCGAAGCGGTTGAGGGAACCTGTGGAAGAGGTAGACCCAGGAAGAACTGGGATGAGGTGGTGAAGCACGACCTTCGAACATTAGGCCTCACCGAGGCAATGACTATGTGTATACGTGTGTATGTGTGTGTGTGTGTGTGTGTGTGTTTCTATATGTGCGTATGTACCTCTGTCTCCTTGTGTGTGCATGTTTGAGTGTGTGTTTTGCAACTATGTACCGTGTTTGTATGTATGGATGTGCATCTCCATATGTGTGGACGTGTGTCTCCTTATGTGTCCTTGTGTGAAGTAAAGTGTGTGTGTGTACATATGGTCATGTGTTTCAGTCTACATTTGTGTATGTGTGCGTACATGTGATTGTCTGTTCATAGAACCTATGTACCTATCTGTCTGTAGGTTGATCTATTTCACCGTTAAGTGTGTTAAATTATAGCGCAGGCTCGAAACGTAAAAGACTTTCTCACTTCCCGAGCGTTAAACTAATACATCTGTTTGATGTTTACACACCCGTCTTCGTCTTTTGTTTTTTTGTAAATTCTCACTATATATATATAATATATATATATATTATATATATATATATAATATATATATATATAGTCCAAAATATAATTATATACTTCTTCTGTTTAAATGCCTGGCCTAATGCCGAACCATCAGACTTTTAAATTATTAAAGATACCAAAGATACCAAGATATTTCCGAAAGCATTCATATGACCAATTTTCAACATAATCCTGCGGTAAGATTGTCCATCATGAATACACAAGTAGGACAATGCACATCAATGCATTGATTTCTGTTTTGATTCTTAATAAATCCAATATTTTACAATCACAATAAAGAAACGTAGTTACTGGTTATAGAAACAAGACTTCGATCTGATCATGTTGAAGAATTCTATTCTTTGAATCAATATATTTCAGCATTAGAGAATATCATTGGTTTAGTTAAATATTGTCCAATGCACCCTCGTTCTCTGCCATTTTAAACATTTTCAATGACAATCTCACAAATTGTATCTATCTTAAGTTACCGCGAATTATATTTCCTTCTTGATTTCATTTACTTTTTTTTATACACTATTGCTGCTTGTGTATTTCTTTTACTATACTATTGTTGTTGTTGTTGCCCCTCCTCCTCTTCTTCTTCTTCTCTTCTTCTTCTTCTCCTCCTCCTCTTTTTGTAGGATATGCTTAAGTAGGTGATGGTTCTCTAATATTACTGCAGATGTGCTTTTTTTTAAAATTTAGAATTGTTTATTTTTGCTAATTTTCGATATATTGGTTATTTGGCAACGCTGGTTTGAGTGGTGGAAAATATTAATAAGTGCAATAATTTCTGCAAGTTCGAGATTTTATCTGATGTTGTATGTTTGTGGAAATATCAGGAAGTGACCGGTACTTTCCAGATTTTCCTCTTGCTTTTCGACAGTTTGATCAAAAGTGTGATTGAAGTGAGAGCTATTTCTATATCAGCTTCTGTATCCCTATCTTCCTTGTCCGACGGCTTTAAATGCCGATTCTTGATAAAGAGATTAACTTATTGTTGAATGTTACTTGAAGTTATTACTGTGACGCGTGATGTTGAGTTCACGGTTTCTAAAGTGGGTTAAACTGGTAATTTCTTTGTGAAAACGTTTTACTGCTTGTATTTGTGATTTACGTTTAATAGGCATAGCAGTTTTCTACTTTTCTTTGCTCTACTTTCATTATTGAGTTGTTTACTACTAAGTTTTATTTCTCTTGTGCATAGTGTTGGCAGCTTGCGTTTCACGTTGTCCATATTTTTTTTATTATATGCCGAGCTAAGTCAATAATATAATCATGGCTGTATTGTATAAACTTTCATTGTGGGATATGTTTTTAGAGACAACTACAGTAACTTTTTTAATGTAGAGCGAACTATATATTTTTTTACCTTGGTTATCAGGGTGTTGTTTAGTCCCATGTCAGCACTGATTGACGGGTCTTTAATCAGGGCCTTCGAAAACAGATCGAAAATTACTTTCAGGACCGGAAAAGTGGAGACGAGAGACCCTTCCAAAATTTTTTTTTATATTCCATGCAGAGGCCCCGCAGATATATTGGGTTGGTAAAAAAGTTCGCAGCGTTTTTTAAGTAAAATTTATTAACAATATTTATATAGTTGTACATACCTTTACGCAACCACATACTCCCCATTTTGTTCCACTACCTTTCGCCATCTTTGAGGCAGTTTCATGATCCCACCCTCCCAAAACTTGGTATTTTTCTGGGTTATGGACTGGTCTAAGTAGTTTTTACCATCTCTTAAAGAAATAAAGTTCTCCCCATTAAGAGAAGTTTGCAGGGATCGGATTAAATGATAATCCGAAGGTGCAAGATTGGGTGAGTATGGTAGGTTGGATAGGACATCTCATGCAAAGAAACGTGTGGTCTAGCGTTTGCCCCGATGTAAGACGACACCCTTTTGCTTGGCCAATTCTGGGCGTTTTCATCAATTGATTCCTTTTATTAGTCTAATTGGGAACAATAATAGTCTGAATTTAACGTCTGATTTTGTGGAAGTAGCCCGCAATACACAATGCCCTTCCAATCCCACCAGATACAGAACATCAGCTTCTTCGGATAGAGACCAGCTTTTGGAGAGATTAAAGGTGGTTCGTCTCATTTTTCCCAGGACTTTTTCAATTTATGTCGTAAATAATCCATTTCTGATCACACGTTAACATTCTTTTCAAAAATGGATCATTTTTGTTTCGTTTGAGCAGAAAATGGCAGATGGAAATGCGCCCTATTAAGTCTTTTTCTGTTAAGTTATGATGCATTCAAACATCATAGCGATTCTCATAACCAAGTGTTTTTAAATGCTTTAATATGCTCATATGTGGTATGTGGAGAATTTCCGAAATGTCTCGCATTGTGTGTCATGGATTATTTTTTTATTAAAGTCTCAATGTCTTTATTATCAACGACTGTAGGCCTGCCTGAACGTTCACGATATTCCAGATCAAAATTTTCGGTTCTAAGCCTAGGAAATCCCTAAAGAACAGTACTTTAATCTACGACACCATCTCCATAAACAGCACTTCATTTTTGCTGTTTGCACAGTGTTTTTTTTTCTTCCGGAAATAAAAGCGCATGAAATGACAAAGATGTATTTCATTTACCTTCCTTTCCAGTTTCATCATAAGAAGAGTCGAAGTAGATAACCCACGCAAAATTCTAATGGAAAATGCGTTGAGAACTCTTCTTTCAGAATATATATATATATATATACTAGCTTAAGGTGACCCGCTCTACGCGCGGGTAAGAGTGTGGTTGTTACTTTCTGTTGCTTCCTTTCTGTTTTTTATCGCCACATTCACCCTCTTTGTTTCTCTCTCCTTTCTCTCTCACTTTCCCACTCTCTTAATCTTCCTTTCTCTCGGACTCTCCCTCGCTTTCTCTTTCTATCTTTATCTATCTCTCTCCCATTTATAAACAACAAAAGATCTTGAGTAAGTTGAGAAAGAATATATTTTGAAAGATCAATCATAAATATCAGGCAGTGATAACGGAAAGGTCTGCTTCAAGGCAGACAGCAAAACACTAACATTTAAAAGGGACAGACGAGCTTGCGAGCTGAATACAAATAAAAAAAATATTGGAAACCAAAGTTTGAAGGGATAGAATCTGAGGATAGTAGAGTCACCATGGCTGGCATTTCTTAACGACGGACAGCAACCTAAAATTTAGAAAATTCCTAAACACCAAGTTTTGAAGTGATTCTTTCTCACGACAGTAGACTCATCAATGCAAGCATTCAAAACTTCTTCATCATGGACGGCAACACATTGACGATTTAAAGGGTGACGCAATTTTTTTAGCTTGATGTAACAGAGAATTCCTAAACACCCGCTCCTGTAAATTTTAATCCCCTTCCAGGCCCATTTTGGTTAATATAACCCGATTTCATTCAGGTCTACTCGGGCCACATTTTATAAGATGATGAATTTTGTCCTCCAGGTTACGCCTTTCATTTGAGGAAAAACATAGTTGCCATGCAAACTCGGCAGCACTTTTAACATAGGTGTGCATATTTTCAGCTCAACCGACAACATAATGCACACATTATATATATATGTGTGTGTGTGTGTGTGGTGTGTGTGTGTGTACGCATTATATATATAAATGTATACAAATTGTATACATATATATAAATACAGATATATACACTTTGTATTTTTTTTTCTAGTTTCAGCTCAGAGCTGCGGCCATGCTGATGCACCGCCGTTTTCTTAGTCATTTGACTGCGGCCATGCTGGAGCACCGCCTTTAGTCGAGCAACACGATTCCGGGACTTATTCTTTTTGTAAGCCCAGTACTTATTCTATCGGTCACTTTTTGCTGAACCGCTAAGTGACGGGGACGTAAACACACCAGCATCCGTTGTCAAGCAATGCTAGGGAGACAAACACATACACACAAACACACACACATACATATATATATATACATATATACGACAGGCTTCTTTCAGTTTCCGTCTACCAAATCCACTCACAAGGCATTGGTCGGCCCGGGCTATAGCAGAAGACGCTTGCCCAAGATGCCACGCAGTGGGACTGAACCCAGAACCATGTGGTTGGTTAGCAAGCTACTTACCACACAGCCACTCCTGCGCCTATACATTATATATACATATTTATATATAGAACACACGCACACACACATATATATAAATTAACCCAATAAATATCTTATTCATAATATTTGTTCTCATGATTGTGGTGGTGGTGGTTGTGGGGATGATAATTCTCTCTATGAATGCAGACAGATATAGAAAGAGAGAGTGTGACAGTGCTGGTGAAGGCGGCGGGGAAAAGATAGTAGACTTTCCCTTGTTTTCTCTTACTCTCTATCTTTCTCTATCTATCTCTCTCCCATTTATAAACAACAAAAGATCTTGAGTAAGTTGAGAAAGAAAATATTTTTACGCTTTTTAAACCTTCGTCGTTATTCTACATTCACTCATTATTACTTTCTCCCTTCCTTTCACTTTCTCTCTATAACGTTATAGAGAGAAAGTGAAGGGAAGGGAGGTAGACGCTGTGAAACGACGTTATAGAGAGAAAGTGAAGGGAAGGGAGGTAGACGCTGTGAAACGACGTTATAGAGAGAAGGTGAAAGGAAGGGAGGAAAGAGAGTGAGAGATGGAGAAAGACAGACACATAAAAGAATGAGAGTAGACTTGTCAAAGTGTGCGTTTTTGGCCTTAGCAACGACACCTTTTAAGATGGGGATTTCTAACCTAGCCCACTCAAATCCTCACCTCATTTTACATGTCCCTGTAAATTTTTGAGTCGATCCGACGGGATCTAGTGCCCTTTAACCCGTTCTAATGCCCAAAACCAGACAAACAAACTTTTTGCATTTCAGAATTATAATATAGAGATATATGTCATATGTTCATGTCACATGATAACACAGATTACATGGTTAAAGATCACGAATTGAAAAACGCTACGAACATTCTTACCGACCGATTAGATTCCTCCTTGTCTGTCTGGGCCCCAAACTCGTGTGCCGATTTAACACCTCGCTTATCCTGCTGCTTATGATCAGGACATTTCATCAGTGACTATCTTTTATTCAGGCGTAGTATATCTACAATTCAAATAAACGAATACTAAAATTAACGATAAGACAACAAGAGGACGTACACAAGGAGTGTATTAGTGTGACGCCCAGCAAAAAGAGAGAGTTTCTGACGTTTCGAGCATAGCGCTTCGTCGGCAAGGAGAAAGGGAGAAATCCAAAGAACGAAAACAAATCGCCAACAGCACGTATATAGTTGCTGAAGTGAAGTATATCTACAACTACTTTATTCAATTATTTCTTTTTTAGGGTAGTAATTTGTAATCTGAAGAATATAGCTGTTATTTCAACGTACAGGCATCATCCTTGTCTTGTGAGCAAGGGATTTTAAATCCCAACTGCACTTCTGACATAATTAATCTTTTGAGTATTCCATTTGAGTATCCCAGTTAAAATATATAGGTTTTTATAGTTAACGGGAAAAAATTGCCAATATTTTCATGTAAATGATAAGAATTTGATACAGAATTTGGGAGATGAAACAGTTTGGACTATATTCTTTAGTTTGATGGTCCATACTTTTTACAAGGGATCGATATTGCTATCATAAGATTTGAATCAGATTAAATAAAAATCGCTAATATGCTACTGTCGAGTCAATAGACCGAATCATAACCTGAGCAGAACATGAAATTAGGATAGTAGATTGATAGAATCATTAGCGAGCTGGATATAACGTTTTGTACTAATTAGCTATGTTCCCTTGCGTTTTGATGTCAGTTCCTACTGAGGATCAACTTTTCTTGTCTTTCATACGGATGTCAACAAAATAAGTACCAATCAAGTACTGGAATCGATATAATTGTCTACCACACGCACATACATAAATGTGAGATAGTAACCATTATTACATGAAGTCTTCAGATTCCACCAACAGCACTCCCACCAGTACCGCCCCTTCTACGAAAGTAAGAATGATAATCAATAATTTGATTTTAGTTGAAAAATCTTTATGCAATATGAGACTTCTTTGGGGCTCCTAATTAATTTGCACCAATTAAATGATACAGCTTTTGTTTGTTTATTAAACTTGATATCTTCATAATCAATATTATATATCGATTAGTGTATAAATAGCTAGTCGTTATTCGGATGTTATGCATATACGTTATACAAATATATACACAGACACTCACAGATTTCCAGCTAAGATTTCTGACAAGGCAAAATTTAAAGCAAAATGCTATCACAACACGAAAATCTGTCAAATACATAAAGAAGCAGTTTGCTTTATAAAACCTGATTTCCTTTGCCTCCTTTCATTCGCAAATATTTCTTCGTGGTCTGGCGCTAAAAGAAATCGATTCGCAAATTTAGCCACAAATAAAAAAAAGGCTGTGGAGTGGCAAGAAAAAGGCATTATTTTTAAGGATGTAGTACAAACATGCAAATTCCAAGACAATATTTTGGAGACATGGCAGTTATCGTAATAAATTATTCTGATTTAAGCAGCAGGCCATCATTTTTCAAGGAGAGACTTAGTTGACTCCATCGATCCAAGTACTTGACTGGTACTTATTTTATCAATCCCCAGAGGGACAGAAAGTGAATTTGACTCCCAGCGACATTTGAACTCAGAACGTAAGGTGTAGGAAGAGACACCGATGGTATTTTGTCCGACGTTCTAACGATTCTGCCAGCACACTGCCTTAGACAAAATAATAATTATTTCTAACTTTTGCAGAAAGCTACAAATTCACAGAAAGGCTGTGAAAGGATATGTTATCGATTAAATCGACCACCGAACTTGACTGGTACAATGTACATCGCAGGAATTTCCAGGGTTTTTCAGGAAAGACATTTATTTATTTCAAAGAAGTACAAAACGCTAATATCCTTCAATGTAGGATCCTCTGACTTCATTGCACTTGTTATAGCGCCCAGACTCTTCGTGAACGCCCTGTATAAGTTTTCCAAAGTGAGGGTGCCCAGGATACTTGTCGCAGGCTCCTTCTTCTCTTTCAGCATTGGGAACAGCCAAAGGTTACTGGGAACCAGCTCTAGACTGTGGGGAGGGACAGTTTTTATGCTCAAACCTGTCAAGTAGTTGGTTACCAAGATGGAATTCTAAACTGGCGCATTGTCCTGGTGTAGGCGCTCTGGCCTTTTGCGATTACATCTCTTGAACTCCGTTTGTTATGTTTTCTATTAATTTTCCTTTGGTTATGTTTTCGTCAAATTTTTCCCTTTGCTCTGTTCTTTCTGTTCAATCCTTGAAATACTTATGTAACGCAGTGCACTCCCTATTTCAGTTCTATATTTAAGAGATGAGGAATTATGTACATTATTTACATTCGCCGGATAATTGCCCTCATCTTGTTTGTTGTTAACACATTTCGGTTGATATACCCTCCAGCCTTCTTCAGGTGTCTTGGGAAAATTTCGAACCTGGGTTCTCATTCCTAAGGTATTTTTCGATGTTATTATCATCATTATTATTAATGTTGTTGTTGTTGTTGTTGCTGTTGTTGTTGTTCAGGTCACTGCTTGGAATCGAACTCGGAATCTTGGGGTTAAGAGGGTGGGCTACTAACTCCAAGATTCCAAGTTCGATTCCAAGCAGTGATCTGAACAATAATAATAATAATAATAATACCAACAACAACAACAACAACAACAACAATAATAATAATAATGATAATAATAATTGCCCTGATGCAGTACCAGGCAGTGGCTCTCTTGGCTTCTGATCTTAAATGATTGGAAGTGTTATCATGTACATTGTTTTGTCTTGGTATAAAAGATGGGCTACAGCAAATATTCTGCTCAATACCACAGATTTGCTTGTCAGTTGTTTGACCATAACCAGTTGAGCATGTCCCTTAGTGGCTGATGATATGTGCATCTCTGTTTACGAGCAGAAGTAGTGGGGGAGCATCATAGCCATGTGTTGAGAGGGATTCTTTGGGGTTTGAATAGTTCACCTCTGGAAACATGGGTGGTTCTTTCAACATCCTTAAACAACCCTTATTCAGGGACCGTTTGAGCGGGATGGGCTACTCAACCTGAAGAAAATTCTAACTGATTCCCACCTTCAAGGTCATGTGCTGTTTATCTTGATATGAGATAACCATGTCGCGCACATATGGTTGTGATGCATGTGCCTAGTGAGACTGGTAGTCATGATGGGTATACTGGGCTTCGTATATTTTACCCCAGTGTCACTTTGATGGCATGCACTGCTCTCTCACTCAATACTACTAATAATAATAATAACAGCAAAATGTGGAAGTTGAAGACTAAAACAATACCTGTTGTCATAGGTGCCCTGGGAATGATAGCGAAAGGGACTGATTGCTACCTAACTCAGATACCAGGAAACCCCAAAATGGCAGAAATTCAAAAGATAGTGCTCATGGGAACTGCTCATATCCTACGCAAAATACTCTCTATGTAATCCCAAGGTTTAAAACAAACTTTTTTTTCTTTTTTTTATGTATTAGACATTCACTAGTACAACACCAAAAAATCAAAAAAAACCCAAATATATGGCACAGAACTTCCAACCTGTTGTCTCTTGAGGTCTCTGGGTGAGACTTGAAGCCAACTTGTACAGACATAAAGCAAAAGTCAAACATAGAATAATAATAATAATAATAATAATAATAATGATCATATTATTATTATCAAATTATATTATCTCTGGCTGCCCAGTCCTGGCTAAGAAGGAATATATTCACAGACACGACAGAGTTGGGACCTACATACACTGGAAGCTATGCCAACATTATGGAATAACAACAGAAAAAAGATGGTATAAGCACACACCAGAAAAGGTCACAGAAAACGAGAAAGCAACCATACTCTGGGATATGCCAATACACACAGATAGAGAAATTAAGGACAACAGGCCAGATATAGTTGTCAGAGATCATGAAGGAAAAAAATGCTTTCTAATTGATGTATCAATACCAGCAGATGACAACGTATCTCTAAAAGAAATGGAGAAACTTTCAAAATACAAAGACCTGGAAATAGAGGTAACTCGAATGTGGAATCTAAAAACAGAAACAATCACTATCATAGTAGGCGCATTAGGTATGATAAAAAAATATTCAGACAAATACATAACAAAAACACCAGGACTTACAAATATATACAACATACAGAAAATTGCACTACTAGGCACTGCACACATCCTACGCAAAACACTTTCAATACAATAACCATCAGAGCATCACAACAAATCACAACACATACCCAAGGCACACAGAGCTGCGCTCGGTAGTGAAGTGAAAGCACGCTATAGAAATAAAACTACTGAATAATAATTGTAATAATAATAATAACATCGAAAAATACCTTAGGAATGAGAACCCAGGTTCGAAATTTCCGCAAAGCACCTGAAGAAGGCTAGAGGGTATATCAGCTGAAACGTTGTGTTAACAACAAACAAGTTGAGGACAAATATCCGTCGAATGTAAATATTGTGCACTCCCTATTTGTTTTCTTAATTGTAAAAATATTCTTTGAATATTTATTATGCGACTCTTACACTGTCTCTTTCCTTACTTCCCTTGTACCTTTTCTCTCTTCATCTCTGTTTTCCTCTCTATTATTCTCTTTCGTTCTTCAATCCTTCTGCCCTCTACAACTCGTCCCCTCTCTTCCCATCGGTAGTGTCGTTCTTTTTCGCTCTGCCTTTGGACCAGTCCGCTCACGTTTGTCTGGGCCTCTCGCTCTGTCCCTTGGGACTTTTTCCATTTCTCCTTTGTGCTATCTGACTATGTCCAATAGCCGAAAAGCCTTAGTTAGTTGTATATGTTGTATACGCATAATTATTCTTTTTCTGTTTTATCTGTACTATTATTTTATTACATTTCCTTTTATTCACCGCACCCTATATATATATCAAATATAAATTAAAAACAGAACACAAAGGGTATCGCGGTACACGTGTTTCAAGCTTTATAAACAATCCGTTATTACATCAGTGTATTATTGATATAAAATATGGTTTAAAGTTTTCTTCACCCGCAAAGATTGTTAGTCCAAAGATTACATCACAATATAAAAAATATGAAAAGTACATATAGTATTACCCATTATAACAGGTTTATCATATCTCCTTGAAAAAGTGTATTTGTAAAATTTCTTAACTGTATAAATGTATAAAGATTCATTGGATTTCGAAAAATCTGCCCATACTGAATCCCAATCAGCATAGAGTGAATGTTAAATAGATTGGAATGAGTTTATATTTAATTCTCTTGTATAAGATAGGAAGGACAATAAGATAGAAAGATAAAAATAGAGAGAAAAAATAAAAGTTAAAAAATAAAAAATAAGAAATAAAGAGTAAGAGTAATGGAAGTAAAAGACAATGGAAGCAAAAGACAAGAATAATAAAAAGCAAAAATAATAAAAGTAAAAATAAGGATAATAAAGTTAGATCCACATATAAATAAGAATTAGCCAAATAAGAATAAAGTAACAAAAAAGATAAAAACCAAAGAATTAAGAATAAAAAGTAGAGTAAGAGATAAAGAGATAAGATACTAAAGGGCTGAGAATAAGATTTTGGCTTTGATGGGATGGTAGTGGTCATAGATAACTTCTTAATTTCGACCACTGACCACTCGCTGAAATACTGATTGAGGTTGTAATTTGATATCGTTATGATGAATGGTCAGTTTACACAAGCTCGTACCTAAAAATTACTTGCTTTATAAGTTTATAGTATATGTATATGTGTGTGTATACACGCACTTATACACATATATATAAGCTAACATGCTCGAGCGTATACAAGTATGCCTCATTATGCACAGCATTAAATACATGGATTTACATATACATCTCCACACATATCTACAGTTAAACCCTAGTAAACATACACATACACTACTATATCCACCTATCCTTAAGCATATGTACAGATATAGATATATACACACACACACATGCACACACATACAAGCATATGTACAGATATAGATATATATACACACACACACATACACACACATGCACACACATACATACATACACACACACACACACACCACACACACACACATATAATATATATATATATATATATATATATGCACATACATACACATACATATGTATACATATATATATATATATATCTCCATGTATAGTATTCACATACATTCACACACTTCCATCCAAGTGTATAAACACATACATTACATTTTATAAGTGTATATCTTGTTTTTGAGTACATAACAGTTATAATTTAATATACTTTTCTCCATAGATTGAGTTCCATATATTTAAAAGTTTTTTAAAGTTTTTTTTTTAAAAGGGTTTTTTTTTATCTATCTATGACATTTCTAATAGGCCTGTCATTAAGTAACTACAAGTTGGAGTGATGGATTATTAGTAAAGGGAATTAATTAAAAGGAAAGAAATAAAAGAAATAAATATACATATAAGTGATAAAAGGGAGTAGTAGGGAGTAGCAAATGAACAATAAATGAAGTAATTGGTATAGAGGTATAAGTTTCTATAGGAATAGAGCTATGTCAGAATCATTAAAAAAATTAGAGTTTTACAAGGATCGTTTTTTTTAAAAACGTAATAGTGAAAGGGGATTAGAAGTAGTAAAATACTGACAGCTTGAACTGGTGATATCAGAAAGATGTTGTAAGATATCAAGAATGTATCAGTAATATATCAATAATATATCAAAATCCATCAAATATATTTGGAGATGTTCAAAAGATATCTGACATGATACATAAAAAGATAAATAATAATAATAGGTTACAAAGAGGTAAAGAGCAAAGTGAAAATGTAAAGAATAAAAGATAAAAATATAAAATAAAAAATAAGCTGAAATGAATATTAAGATGGAAGTTAAAGATAAAATACAAAGAAAAAATTATAATAATCGTAATAATATAGTGATTGGGAAAATATATATTGATTGGAGAGATTTCAAGATTATCCACTTGTGTAAATTATACTCCTATTTTGATTGTTAAGGAAGTGTATGAAGTTAAAAAACTCTAGGTTCCTATTTACCCATTATTACTAGTATAATATTATAATAAACATTAATGAAGCTATTAGTGTTGGCTGGTAGTGATATTCTAAATTATAGAGTCAATGACTAGATTATTTATCTATGTTCTGTATAAATAAGTATGAAAGTTCTCTGATTAATACGTGCATACTATATGGGGTCAGAATTTAGTTAGGCGAAAGTAAACCGAATAAGTAAGTAGTTGGGGGTAAAACTAGGAGTTGTTAATCCAATACCTAAATAGTGGCAGGAGGGAGCAGATGATGAAAATTCCAATGTGAGAAGATCATGAAGGGATTAAAGTAGATAATGGAGACTTAAGGATTATAGTATTTAAAGGTTTTAGTCAATTTATGCATACAAGTTGGTTTGAATTCCGATCTTTTATTAACCAGCTTGTCTTTATCAGGGAATCTAATGATTTTCAAGAGTTCTAAGGAACATAATTGGCAACCAGTTCTATTATTTTTATAAGTCGCTGCCGATCCAACTATGGACCATCTAAGATTAAAGTTGATATTTTTGTCTTTAAGTTCCCATATCCTACGCGATAAGGAAGTGCTACTAGCCTAATGTTTGAGTCTAAAGGACGACCGATGGTTATAGAACCTAGATTTCCAGGCGGATGAACAACCAATGTAGGTGAGAGTATTTGATTCCGTAATTATTTCACAATAGTAGACTATGTTTTTTGCTAGACAGTTTCCACGTAAAGGACATGTTGTTGTTACACAATTGCACCCGGAATTATAATTTCCAGACCGTCCGTTTTTTGCATGTGGAGGGTAAATTTCGATAGGGTTGTTATCCTGGCTACTACTAGGGTAGATAGAGACTATGCCTACACTGTCGTTATTATTATTGTTATTATCTCTATTGGTGCTGTTCAAAGTTTTCCTACCTCTATTCCTTCTACTGTTAGTACTGATGCTAGATCTATTATCCATATCACCATTATTATCA
This sequence comes from Octopus sinensis, assembly GCF_006345805.1. Classification (NCBI taxonomy): domain Eukaryota; kingdom Metazoa; phylum Mollusca; class Cephalopoda; order Octopoda; family Octopodidae; genus Octopus; species Octopus sinensis. The sequence goes on along the minus strand of NC_042999.1, from coordinate 164,887,739 downwards.
ATTATATTGATATTGTGATTAGTATAATTATTTTCGCAGTTATTATTTGGGGTGGACCGAGTTATTCTATTATTAGTAGTAGTAGTAGCTTCATTTAACGTGGCAGTATTATAGGGTGTGCCACTAATCCGTGTTGGGTCTGGGTTTATCGGGTCATCCGTTACACTGTGATTCGATATAGGAGTAGGGTTCAGGGGCATAATATTATCGCAATCATTATGATTAGTGCTGTTACTACAATGTTATTACTAACATGATTGTTACTATAGTAATTACTGTTTTTGCTATTATTATTATTATAGTTATTGTTACTATTATTAATATAGCCACTGTTGTTATCAATACTAAAGTCATTATTTAAGGAACTACTATCAGTTATCTCTAAGTTGTTAATCCGGTGGTTAGACACTATAGTTGTAGGAATGATAACTTAGTTATTGTTATTAATTTGGTTACTACCATTATTAGTTCTTGGATTATTGGGGTTTGAGTGATTATTATTGTTTGCTCTTAATCTAGCTTTTTTTATTATTATTAGGTAGAGTCGAATATGAGATTCTAATAGTTTTAGTGGATAGAATACTACTATATTTATGAGTGGATGGAAAGTTATTTGATATGATTGAAAATATTTTCTTGCATAATTTTCCTCTAACTGCTACATGGTATTTCATGCCATATATAGTTGCGTAATCTACAGTTCTTACGTTTATGCATTATTTTATTATTTGTGTCACTCCTATCGGTAGGGTTTTCTCTAACTGAATTTTTATCGGTGCGATTACTTTCTTTTTGTTTTATGATCTTAACCTCATTTGTATTTATACTGGTTGTATCTGTGCTTTTATTGGATCTATTTACTCTACCTCCGTTTCAAGAACTAACTCTAGAACCTCTAATTTGTTTATATGACGGAGCCTTACTAATGATGGATGCTTTAGAGGGTTTATCATTTTAGTTTTTACCAATTACGTTTTTAACAAAAGAGATTTTTCTGGGAGTACCCAGCATTAGTGTGTGTATTATGTATTATACTGTCATATATACACACACGCACACACACAAACACACACACACACACACACACCACACACACACACACACACACACACATATATATATATATATATATATATATATATACATACATTTATATGTATTATACTGTCAGATCACTTTCGAGTGCTACTGGTAACATGTAACCCAGTATAACCTGTTGCATCGTCGGGTCGTCAGCGACTAAACCGGCAACCCCACCAAGCTTGCTTGGTGAGGAGGGTGTTTATTGGACACTCTGCTGAATGAAAAACAAAACCCGTCAAAGGGCAGAGGAACTCTTGAGAGTCAACAGCCATCCAATAAATGTCTTAAGGCTGTATCATGCGTGGGGACATAGAAATAATCGAACTGAATACCCGATCGCGCGGTAAAATCATTGGAAGTGAAAGACTCCTAGCCTTTGTTAGGGCATCCTTCTAGGAGAAGGTAACTCGGGTAACTGTGATAACTCCGACATAAAACCTGCGGCTCAGTGGTTACCGATGATGTTGACTTGTTCTTCTTTTCGGATTACGGCTGCTGTTGCTTAGTGAGTGGGATTGGCTCAGTGTACAGCCTTTCCTCACTTTAAAAAAAATTTCTTGCAAAGGCATTGCACGATAACAACATTGATTAAGCTTCGTGCAATGGCCATACTCGATAACGAGGGGGCAGCCACCATATATGTATTATAATTTAAAACAAACAGTAAGTTGTTATTATAGTACTCAGGGTTTCGAAAGTCGGACCGAAAAGCTACGATGTATTCTCGCCAGTTATTAATGGCAATAAACATGAAAAAGCGTTGAATAAAAGGGAAGTTACTCTAATAGGTAGAAAAAAGATTAAAAAATGCAGGTAACCAATATTCTCACAATACGTAGACATAAACCTCCTGCGTTCATAAGGTCTACATAAGTAGACACTCACACAAACATGTATATGGACATGCACACAAAAATGTATATGTGCATGTACGTACTCATACATATACACATATCCACACACACGCACATATGTGTTTTCATTCACAGAGTTAAAAAGGAAAAAAGAAAAAATGAAAAATATATATATAAATTAAAAAATTAAAAGAAGTTGACATATGGGAAACTTTTATGCACAAGTCACCTTCATTTATACAGATATGCATGTTTGTATATGTGCGTGGGGGTGTGATAGGAGGATGTATATGTATATATGTGTGTGTGTGTGTGTGTGTGTGTGTGTGTGAGCGTGTGTACATATATATAGCCACAAATTCCACTGGCAGTTTAACAATAACAACATATAGTTCTGTGGGCTACATTTATCTAGAATATATCAAGTGCCATTAGGACTGGTAGCTAATATAACACAGGCTCTACAAAAATGTTTCTGGCGATTTGACAATGTGTCTTAATTATGCAACTAATAATCGCCTTATATTAATGAAATGTACGTAAGATGGTGGCATTAAATATATTATAAACTATTTGTATGTATGTATGTATGTATGTATGTATGTGAATGTCTGTGTGTATGTATGTATGTATGTATGTATGTATGTATGTATGTATGTATGTATGTAAGTATGTGTGTATGTATATACGCACGCACACACACGCACACATAAACATTACAGATACTTATAATCATAAGGTTAGGATGATGTCTGCAAATCAAATCAAAAAAGTGTTCAACATGTTTGAAGTCAGAGGGAATTATTTTATACGGCAATGTTTACTTACAATTTCGATGAAACTAGATCTTTCATCTGGAGGACAGTGTATGTGTGTGTGTGTATCTATGTATGCGTGCATGTACGTATGTATGTGATTGTATGTGCATGTATGTGTATAAATGTGCGTGTGTTTGTGAGTGTAGGTGCGTGTTTGTGAGAGTGGCACTTTCATACATGTTGGGTTTGTGTAGCTATGTTTATATAATGTGTAGAATATTTGCAATGGAATATTGATTTGTCCGTTTGAACATTCATAGAGCTCTTAAGTCCAACGAGGCCATTGTAAATGAAAACATACAGTAAATGAAAAACATACGAGTGTATGCTACAATATACTCTATATAAATATGTGTGAACATATGCCTGTGTGTGTGTGTGTGCCTGTGTCTGTGTCTGTGTACATTTACGAGCACACCTACGGGTGGATGTGAATGTACCAGTCTTTATATCATATCTTAAATTAATTTATTACCATTTCCCAGCGAGCTTGATTAAGCACAAACAGAATTGAATTAAGATCAATACACACACAATTATATTTATATACATTATATATATATATGTGTGTGTGTGTGTGTGTGTGTGTGTGTGTGGTGTGTGTGTGTGTGCAAATAGATAGATAGATAGATAGATAGATAGATAGATAGATAGATAGATAGATAGATAGATAGATAAAGAGATAGATTAAAATAAAAGAAAGGAGAAATCACTTCTCTCTCACCAACACATTTTTCAGTTGCAGTTTAAGCCGGAGTTTTAGTGATAGACCAAACTGAGCTCTCATAGTACATACCTATTACGTAATGGTAGCTGACGAAAACACTTTAAATATATATATGATATGCATGTATGTCATTTTCAGTTTTATTTCAAGATTTGTTGCCAATAGCGGAAGAACAGGCTTCTAACCTAAATCTAAGACTCTATCATTGGAATTTCAACATCAACAACAGGGTATTTTTGTATGTATGTATGTATGTATGTATGTATGTATGTATGTATGTATGTATGTATGTATGTATGCATGCATGTATGTGTGTGTGTATGCATGCATACATATGCGCATATCATTGTATGCATACATACAATCACGTACACATATAAATTTTGGCTCCAGGCCAGCAATTTCGGAGGAGGGGATCAGTCAATTACATCAACCGTAGTACTCAATTGGCACTTGTTCATCGACTCCGAAAGGATAAAAGGTAAAGTCAACCTCGGCGGAACTTGAACTCAGAACGTAAAGACGAACGAAATGTCATTTTGTATCTTGCCCGACATGCTAACGATTCAACCAGATCACAGCCTTACATACACATATATTATAACTGTTTGACTAAGCCCCATATGAGTGTAGTACGGGGGCCCTTCTATTCGCCTATAATACTGTAAGTCATATTCAGATGAGTCAAACTGTTTTTAGAAAATATATGTAACTCCTACCAAATGTGTGTTGAGTACCAATCACTTTCATTTGATCACTCAGCCGTATCT
>NC_042999.1:164848487-164875987 GCF_006345805.1 Octopus sinensis | reverse complement strand
ACGGTGCTTTCACTGCATTGACTGGGCTTTGGTCTATGGATCATAGTGATGGACCCAGGTTTTATCCTGTGTGATCAGTCTTTTGAAAAATTTTGACTCATCTTCTTGGCACATCTCCAAATTCATCCTCGAGCACTCAACGCGTTCTTGCTTCTGGAAAGGTGTGAGCAACCTGGAAATCCATCTGGCAGACACCTTTTGCATATGCAAATGGTCATGAATGATAGTTTCCACAGACCCGGTACTAATCTTGACCTTATGGGTTATTTGGCGAATAGTTATGCGTTGACCTTCCAAAATGACAGCCTCAACTTGACGGACAGACGTCTCATCAACGGTAGAAGGGGGCGTCCAGATCTGGGAGCTGTTTCCATAGAGTTCCGACTATGTTTGAATTCACAATGCCAGCGTTTTACAAGGTCATATGATGGGGCATCATCACCATAAGTTACTTTCATTTCGTCAAAAGTCCCCCGTGGTGTTCGTCCTTTCAAATACAAAAACCAGATCACTGCTCGACACTCAACAGGCTCCATTTCACACTTGACTCAGTTCAAACACCTGTAAATCAGAAACCACAATTAGTTCAGAGCTGTAATTCGCCACTTAATCTATAGAGGTATAAATAAGTGCACATGCAAAGTTTCAGCTAGATCAAACAACTGCAAGTGGGTCAGGGGCATTACTTATTGAACGCCCCTCGTATATATATATATATTACATGGAAAAATGCGAGTATGAAAAGTAATATTCTTTAGATTACAAACCTAGAAAAGTACAGGACAAGTTATTACACCTGTAAAAGTATAGGACAAACTATTACTTCTAGTAAAGTAAAGAATAAAAACAATTTTACTTAGAATATTGCAGCAAAGATTGCCAGTTCTTCTAATTTATCTCTCTTTACAGAGTTACAAACAACAAGACCCCAAAACCATCGTTTACCAGGCTCACTTTAAATAACCAAATTTTGCGAAATTAGGAGGTAACAGGAATTCATTCAACGAAAAGAAATTTCCAATGATTCCAGGATGGGGGGAAACCCCACCTCATTTTTTCCGAACCAAAATAAGGGATTTGCAGCATATTAGGAGGTCAGGGTACTTGATTCCACGCAAAAAATCAAATTTTTGGATTTTTTTTTTCTTAGTTAAAATCGTGCGGGTGATAATATAGAAATTTACCATAATGTTGTTGTTATTTAACTTCAGATGAACCCTGATACTGCAAACCTATCATCAAAGAGTCAGGCCCTGGGACTTGTTGACAGACATGGCGAAGCTGGGCCGGAGCCGGAATTGCAGTCTTCTGAAGTCGAAAGGTATGTCTGCTCCCGAGGTAGTAAGGGGAATCCTGGGAGTGAATACACCCTCACTTTTTCCGCATCCAGATAGGATGGTTGCCTCGACAACATGTTTTATAATTTTTTTTACAACCAGTCGTGTCCGTTGCACAGTCTGGGGGCACCAAATTGTGTAGAAGCGTAACCGAAGTTCCAACTTTAAGGCGGAGCAGATGTGGCGGTAGGCCCGAAGGGTCTAAAAAGTTGAGGAACTCCGTTGGGAAATTCACCGATTCATTTGCATCTACCATCGAATCTACAGGTATGTATGCGGAAGGAGCACCTGGAAGTGACTGCAACAGTTGATCATTGAGTTTTGTAACAGGCACGTTTTGCGGCGCCATCACTGCTCTCTCAACCATTCATGATTGAGATAATTATCTTTTAAACGGGATAATTATCTTTATCGGTGAGTTCAGCCAAAGATGAAACGGGAGTTGCGAACGGGTTGACGTTCAGCTTCCCATCAGCGTCAAGCGGCACTTCACCGTCGCCAAGTTTCATAATGTCACTTGCGAAGTTAGCCGACGCTTGGCCGCCGAGCAATCGAGCCCTCGTGTTGATTGTCAGGGTCAATGACCTGTCATGACGGCAGAGCAGAGACGACTTAAGACATGCTTGAACCTTATCTGCTCGCGTGCCTTTGGGGATAACAGGAAGAGTTTGCCTAAAGTCACCTGAAGGCAAAAGCGTAACACCTCCCATGGGGGCTTCGCAACCCCTGATATACACGTAGGGGGAAGACAAGAAATATTGTCTACAACGAAATGCTACGTATTTGCCAAAGCTGAAGTGGGTACGTTATCGCCATGCACGCATATAACGGGTAAGCTCAAATATTCTTACTATTTTTCCCATATCAGACGGATGCATCAGAAAAGGGCGCCTGCTTCTTGATATTCTGTGGGTTTATGGAAGGCGTTCCTGAGGTGCTCCAACGATGGCAAAGAGGTGGCGAATCGTTGAAGTTGCATGATTATAAATGCGAAGAAACAATGTTGTCAAACACTGCTACAAACGGACCAACGAACAGGCAGGTTAGGCATCGCATATTTGAGGACATTCTGCTGCCTTCTATACTGTCCATTACCTGAAGTATGTTTATTCATAACATTAAAGTGACCACTTCAACGGAAAGGATACCAATTTACAAAACGCATGGCTGCTACGTGTTGCATGGACCTCTTGAGGGCGACATTTCAACTTGTTGATCATTAACCTCCTTCAACTGGGAGCAATCTATCGCTCAAACAGTTCCCTCTTAGGAAACGCTGAAATTGTTCAACTCGTTCTCTCCCTATTCGTTTATCTGTGTGCTTCATTCTATGGCTTCATTCGCAAGTGTATGGTTCTAATCTGCGCTGGGCTGAGGAGTAAAGGGTTGAAATCAGAAGAGCATTACGCGAACGCGGTAGCCGAGGTAGGGATCAAAATTTTTCTCAAGTGTGAGGCCTCATCTTTCCGCAGTTGAATGGTAATTTATTAAGACCCATGCAACGCCGGATACTACTGCTAGCGTACATATATGACGCCCCTGCGTTTCAATTTATTCTTTCTAATTAATGATTTTTCATATTTTTTGGCCCTTTATGTTTAGTTTGCAATAAAACCGTTTCTAATCCATTTCTCGACCTCATCGATGATAGTGCTGTTGTTGGTCCCTTTTGTAATAGCTTCCAATGGGCCTAGTTATGTTGTTGTAGCTGATGTAAATATCCCTGTTGGTTTTAGATTGCTTCCGGCCACTGTCATAGATTATTTCTACTGGAATGGTGTGTTTATCTTGGGAATGTACTTTGTCATTAATAAAACTCCTTAGCTATCTTTCTTTTTTATTTTGTATCTTTCACTTGTTTCAGTCATTAGACGGCGGCCATGTTGTGGCACCGCTTTGAAGAATTTTAGACGAACGAATCGAGCCCAGTACCTTTTTCCTATTTTTTTAAAGCCTGGTTCATATTTCATCGGACAGTTTTGCCGAACCGGTAGGTTACGGAGGCGTAAACATCAACATCGGCTGTCAAGTGGTGGCGAGCGACAAGCACAAATACACGCACACGCACACACACGTATATACATACACACATAATATATATATATATATATATATATATATATATATATATATATATACATGCATGTATATATATATATATATACATACATACATGCACACACACACACACACACACACACATATATATATATATATATATATATATATAATATATATATATATATATATATATAGGCTTCTTTCAGCTTCGTCCACTGAATCCACTCACAAGGCTTTAGTTGGCCCGAGGCTACTGTAGTCTTCTACAGTAGCCTCGGGCCGACTAAAGCCTTGCTGGAGTTATCATGCTGTGAGACTGAACCTAGAACCATGTGGTTTGGAAGTGAATTTCTTAACACCCGACCACGCCTAGTTTTATAATATGTTTTTTTCATTTTCTTTTTCTTTATAAGTTGCTTTTGTGCTCTGCAATCTCTCGGTATAGTCTTTGTAGACTAGACAGATACTTAACTAAATTACCCATAAAGATAAAAAAACAATGCCCCAAAGCATTATGTTACTAGAAATGTTAGGATATCAAGTGTTAAATATCTCAATTAAGCGCCAAATAAAATAAGTGCAAATAGCTTTAGGTCCTGAAATGTTCGTTAATTCGCTTTTAGATACCGTAGAAGTGATTAAAAAAATTAAAAGTATAAGTAATAAAAACAAACAATGCCACCTCTTACAACAACAGCATCAACAATAATAATAATCCTTTCTACTATAGGTACAAGGCCTGAAATTTGACGAGAGGGGACTATTCGATTACATCGACCCCCAATGTTACACTGGTACTTAATTTATCGACCCCGAAAGGATGAAAGGTAAAGTCGACATCGATGGAATTTGAACTCAGAACGTAAAGACGGACGAAATGCTGCTAAGCATTTTGCCTGGAGTGCTAACGATTCTGGTAACTCACCGCCTTAACAACAATAATGTTGGTTTCAAACTTTGATAGAAGGCCAGCAATTTCTGAGAAGGGCATAATTCGATTACATCAACCCCAGTGATCAACGACTACTTATCGACTCCGAAAGAATGAAAAGCATAATCGACCTCAGTGGAATTTGCACTCAGAATGTAAAGCCTGACGAAATGCCTCTAATCGTTTTGCGCGACATGTTAACCATTCCGCCAGCTCGTCGCCTTAGCAACAGTCATAATCAATGATGATAATTCTAATTTAAGCACAAAGCCAGCAATTTTGGTGAAAGGGATTAGTTGGTAACATCGAGTCTGATGTATATGACTGATACTTCATTTCATCGATCTCGAAAGAGATCGATAGCAGTATATTCGAATGTAATCATGCATTTTCCCTCGAGTGCAGAAAGACTCTGAAACTTGAAAAGTACTCCATGTCACATGTTCTGTTTGAAACAAATGTTTGAGGCCCTTGTTTGAATGAAATGCAGTTCATCTCTTTGCAGCAACAAATTAATTCATTTAAATTTGAAATATAAATGTAACCTGGAAGCTTTGTCACTTTGAAACTTATTCAAGCTGTCTCATGCGAAAAACATCTTTACTTTCAAAGAATTCTCAAGCTTTCTCAAAAATGGTTTTAAAAAGGTGGGGGGTGAGACAAGAGGATTTTAACGACCAGGGAAATTCAGTGGGAAATAACAAGTGATTAAAGTTTTCATTGTTTTGTTCGGTCCAACTGTTCGAACAATATGCCATGAGAGAATTATTTCTGAAATTGCTGTGATGATGTATTACAATAATCAATACAAGCGATCACTAATAGTTTTTTGCAACTAAATGTTTTCGATGAATCCTACAATGCACTGACATTTTCAGGTGTGTAACTAATCCATCGACTGGCCGTTTTAGCCAGATACATAATTCAGTACTCTCCATAATACCTGTAGGAAATATCTTAGTGCGCTCGGCTGCCACGCATGGAATCTGAAGACTGAATTTATCCCATGGTATCCTGTGGTACTCCACACTATTCCACGGCAGATTTTACTAAATTATATCAACAATCAGATATTTACTATCATTTATGTATTCTTGAGGAGTTATCCACACTTACAGACTACACAAAAAAAAAAATTGAACGAAGACTACGAATTAATTTAATCTCGGCCACAAGCGACATTTTCTACTGAAACATTACACAGACTTATCACTAACAGCCATTTTAGTATTGTCAATGATTAACAGTCACTGTATTAAGATAATGACGTCAGAGTAATTTTTCCCACCTAACACACATGTGTGTATGCATATGTGTGTATGTGTGCATGTGTATGCGTATATATGTGTGTGTGTGTGTGTGTGTGTGTATGTGTACATATACATATGTATAATTACATATATATACATGCGTATACATACATATTTATATACACACACATATACATTTATATGTGCATATACACACACACATACACATGCTCACACATACATATACTCACACTTAGATTTTAAATGTTCTTTTCCAAAACTATATAGACAATATGTCATTCGATGTAAAGTCTGTTCAAATACACCTGCGTTTACATAAGTCTAACGACACACAAAATGCCTTTCTTCGCTGCTCGAATAATAACCAATTATTATAAATTTAAAATACAACACATGCTCTAATGGTAATTATTACAACAAATATATAAATTGCAATAAGTCTTTATATGAATAAACACTCAAAAACCTACTCCATTGTGTAAGTGACGGAAGAGGAAATAACAAAATGCTCCCTTCCTCTCTCCCTCCACACACACACACACACAAATATACATACATACATACATAAATACATACATACAAGCATAAATACATACATACATACATACATATAAGCATAAATACATAAATACATACATACATACATACATACATACATACATACATACATGCATACATACATACATACATACATAAATACATACATACATAAATACATACATACATACATACATACATAAATACATACATACATACATACATACATAAATACATACATACATAAATACATACATAAATACATACATACATAAATACATACATACATACATACATACATACATGCATACATACATACATACATACATACATACATACATACATGCATGCATACATACATACAAACATACATACATACATACACATATACATACATACATACATACATACATACATACATGCATACATACATACATACATGCATATATACATACATACATGCATACATACATACATACATACATACATACATACATACATACATACATACATACATACATACATACATACATACACATTCATATATACTAATCGAATACTAGAGTTCCGGCGTTGTCCAAGCTACATTTTAATGTAGCTTTAAATGATTAAGAATTGTTCTTAATGCATGGATATTGTGTTTGGAGGATCACTGTTAGATTATTCATGGAAAGAGATTCCTCATTCTAGTAATGGAAAGGTTCTTAAGACATTTATAGTCCTCCGTAACCCACAGCACTCTGCTATAGACATGTGTACGTTATGATTTAATCGTGTTCGTAATTTAATAGTGCAAGTGATATATAGTTATAAAATACAGAATTGAATGAAAGCGAAACAAGTTAATTTTATTGAAAATATAATTGAACCTAATATTTCATTTGTAATCTGTTATTATTCGTATTCTTTACTTCATCTTCATCTTTATTTTTTACTTCTTTCAGTCATTGTTTCAGGCTGTGGTCATGCTGAGGTATTTCCTCGAACAATTTTTAGTCTGTTTAAGCTTGGTATTTATTCTATCGATTGTTTTTGCAGGACCGCTAACTTACGAGGGTGTAAACACACTAACACCAGCTGCCACACACACACACACACACACACACACACATATATTTATATAAAAAAATATGAATATAAAAATACAAAATGAGACAAGAACGCAAAACATCCAGACAGCTAGGTGATACAAGAAAGGGACAACAAAACATCCAGACAGACGATACAAAGAAAACAAGGACGGGTCATTCGGAGTTTTTTTCCTTAGTCGAGTTCCAGATTATCTTTGCAATTTCGGCTGGTTATACTCGATATTGCTCTAATCTGGGCAGCACCAAGAAAAAACTAAGCTAAGGGCATTAGATTCCTTGGAAGAAAGCAGCGAATGTATAAAAAAACAAGGATGGAAATAACGGAGAAAGTTACATGAATACAAATATCGGGACATAACAACAGGTGTCTTTCGACTCAAGACGAATTAAATTAAGCTGGCGTGTGTGGAAGTAAAGCCTTACGGTAGGGATACAAGGTTTCACAGGAACAGGGAAGAATATAGATGTTGCACGGACAACGGCCGAACCAAGAATGAAAGGTCAGGCTTGACCGAAGAGGAGAGAAGAGAAAGAGGTAGAGGCAGAGTGACAGAAGAAATAAGGAGGGGCGAAAAAATGACAAGGACACAGTGAAGTGAAAAGAGGCAGGACAGTGAGCATGAAGAGAATATACATATATACGACAGGCTCCTGTCAGTTTCCGTCTACCATAGCCCGAGGCTATAGTAGAAGACACTTTCCCAAGGTGCCACGCAGTGAGACTGGACCCGGAACTATGTGGTTGAGAAGTAAGCTTCTTACCACACAGCCACGCCCACGGCTATAAAGCCTCTCCTAAAATAATTTTAAAAATTACTGGAAATAAAACTACGCTTAAAACATATCGAATCCCAAATTCTGCGACGAAACTCAGACATCGAAATATTAGAACTGGTCAAGAGCAATGTCCGCAACAATAAAGAAATTATATGAAGTTTCATGAAACATGATTGATTTAACATCATTTTTACTCCGTTGAATTAACGTTGCGATGAGCTCCAGCTCGTATATATTATATGCGTACCTAAGACAACCTTAAAAATTCAAAACACTGTCTTGACAATATCTCAGAAGAGACGATTATTTTGGTTTTATGAGTAGGGGTTCAAATTATGAGATTCTTTTGTGGAGTGAGCTTCCAATTCTTGAATATTTGGCATAAAATTGTCCAAAGCAAGATTACTGAAGTTGCGGTCCAGTAACTCATAATTCTTGTTCTTAAGATTTACTGATGAATGTGTCAAAGCTTAGACGTATTACTCTTTTACTCTTTTATTTGTTTCAGTCATTTGACTGCAGCCATGCTGGAGCACCGCCTTTAGTCGAGCAAATCGACCCCGGGACTTATTCTTTGTAAGCCCAGTACTTATTCTATCGGTCTGTTTTGCCGAACCGCTAAGTGACGGGGACATAAACAAACCAGCATCGGTTGTCAACCAATGCTAGGGGGACAAACACAGACACACAAACATATACATACACATACATTGAAATCTTCAAACGTTCACATTTTATGGTTTGTGTGGAATCCATGTATAATTGCATTTTCTCCCTTGTCTCACTCACTGAGAATAGTAACTTTGATGACAAAAGACCTCTTAACCAATAGTTTGATACCTTTTTAAAGGTTGGCACGAATCCCTTCTCTTTGATTATATTGGTTCAGAAATTACCGTTTGGAAAGCAGAGTTGTATTTTTGATGTTCTTGAAAAAGTCTAGATATCTCAGTTTTGGTAATAAGTTGCCTTGGCGACTTTGGTAAGTTTATAAACCTGGCAGATTAACTTTTCCGTCGCAACAGAAAATTGCAGGTAACACTTGTTTCTCATTTCGCACAGCATTTTTTTTATGTCCAGGAATGAATTTGAAGACACCCAGAGGCCAAAGTTTAGCTTCTCTTTTGAGATTTCTACTTGGCCGAGCTCTGTTGTGGATTTCTACGTGCAACCTGTCAACATTTATTCAAGGCTTTTCTAGTTGTCTACTCGCATCCTGTTTTATAGCATTATCTTCAAGGCCAGTCTCATATTTACTATAACTTAAGTTTGTGAGAACTGCACTTCTGACAGTATTAGTCAGAAGTTTTGTTACCAATGCTTGTCTGTTTCCATCACTTCGGAGTAAGTGGGAGCACGACAGCAGAGAACGCTGTAAATGTGGACAGTTCTCCGCATCATTTTCAATGGAGACAGAAAATGGAAGCTCAGGAGAATATAGAGAAAAGAGATTTTAAATAGAAATGCAGTCTCAAGGTTAAAGAAGAAGCAAATGATTTTCGAATGAGAGCACCGAGTGTTTTACTTGACTGAAGATAGATATGAAAATATAAAATTTGAAGTTAATAATGTAAACGAAAGAAACAGCTGAAGATGGAAGGATAGAAAGAGACAATGGTAATAAATAAGCAGCATTGTATATTTAAATAGATGTAGAAAAATAAGAAAATAATCCAGCGATAATCCTTTGCCAATCCATGTCTGTCTGAAAGAAAGGTTTTTAAAAAGAGCACTTCCATCAAGTTTAAAGTTGACTTCGACGCGGATTCCTTGGTTGTTCATACGATGCGTATGGGCACGTGAGAAGGAACACCTTTTCTCTCCTCTTCTCCCTTGCACCTGCTATTTTTTAGATAAGAATTTTTCTTATAAAAACGACATTCCTTGTAAACTGTAATGCGGATCAGCATATGCAACAAAAAGTTGCATATGGGAACGGTTTACAACTAGCTAGATGCAACCGAGAGGGTGTTGAATATACATTCACAAGGATGAGAAATTTTGCGGCTGCTTTTAGCTGGCCAAAGGTATAACTTGAAGCTAATCTGTAAACTCGTGTGTTATTATTTTCCCCCAGGTTAGGCATGATCAAAAAGATTAATATTTAAAGGCATGCCATCCATGACATTGTTGTTGGAAGAAATGGAGAAGAATGTAAAAAGGTTGGTGCGATAGTAGCTTATAGTTTTATTAAAAACTAATAAATATTATAGAGTATTAATGACGGGTAGTAAGAGATGTTCGAAACCCGAAGGTGAAGTAGTGTACACTGACGTATTTGACAAAGCAGTGAGAGGTAGAAAAATAAGAAAAAATTGAATATCATCAAGTGAGAGCAACTGCAAAGTAGAAGAGAGAGGGAGGAAAATAGAGGCGGAGGGGTGAAAAACTGGTTGTTAGAGAGACAGTATAAGAAGGAGAAAGAGTGAGATAAAAGAAAGGGAAAGAATAGAAGAGAGGGAGAGCGCGTGGTAGGTGAGAAGTAAAAAGATTTAAAGAGAAAAAGAGACAGAAAAGAACAATGAGAAATAGTAATGAAAAGAGAGAGAGATTTGAGAAGACTGGAAGGCGAACCGCAAGAGAAGAGGATATACCAGCGGTTAAGAAGATAAAATATTAAGATTGGGATAAAGGGGAAAAGAGACGAGTAAGGAGATAATGGAAAATTAAATAATAATAATAATAATAATAATAATAATAATAATAGGAAAGTAAAGAAAGGAAGTAAACGGAGTGAATAGTATTGGAGTAGCAAGAGCGACGAAGGCTGGAGAAAATAGAGATCTTTGATAGGTTAACATGGTCGGAGCAATGCTTACCAAATCAGAAACCTATACAATGATCCATAAAATGCATGCTATAAATTCCTAGGTATTAAAATATGTCATATAAAGGGTCTCTGAGCAATGACCGTATGATAAAACGAGTATTGTGCCAAAATGATTCTCAACATAATATTCCACTATGTATTTGCAGTATCAATACTGATTGTGATATTTGAGATATTTCTTCCCTTTGTTATTCTAAACCACAAGCTCTTAACATCAAATAGAATCAGCTGATTCCATCTCAAGAGAAAATGGGAGAAGAGAGTTAAGTTTAGTTCAAAGAGTTTTTACATATTGTGTGGTGTCATTCAACATCTGATAAATAATAAGTGCTCAAATGCAAAGAGAGTAGATCTTGCGTGTTGGTTGTAAAGTACTCGGTTTTTTATGATATCCTCTGCAATTCAACAAGACCATGGGAGAAAAAAAAAACTCTGCATACCTAACATAAATATATACATGGGTATGTCTCGCGAAGCTTTAAAAATGATCCTAATGTTTGCAGGAAACACATCTATTGGAACAGCGACCGTAACAGCTCGTCACATTTTGAAGGTTATGACTTTGAAATCCAAGAGCGAGGGATTACTAGACATACTTGCTGAAAAAATAACAGAGAGTAAAGCAAAAGATATAATCAATAATATCCATTATTTTGCATATCTGTGGAAAATTACATATGTGATCAGCAGCTGTTCAAACATGTGTTTATGGTACTACTTTACCTACATACCTATCCGCTGTGACTTTGTTGCTAAAACATTATTGAATGCCTTCTGCGCGAAATATTCTCTCAAACTTTCTCTATTTGTGCGCGCGCGCGCGTCGATTGCTTGAAGTAGTGTACAAATTTTATATATATTAAGAAAAATAAGACTGTCAGGATTTGAATAAAAAAATATTTAGCGCTGTCGTCCCTTTCAAGGATTCAACAAGCATTATTTCTTATAGAAAATTCAAGCCTTTTATATATGAATTAGTTGGAAAAAAAAACCACCAAATTCAACAGAATCAAGTAACTCAAACATATATAAAAAGGTATGAATTTTCTATTAGTAATCCCTGAAAGCGACGAAAGAAATATCCAAATCCTACTTTCTTTATATATATATATATATATATATATATATATATATATATATATATATATATATATAATTTCCTTTTTGTATCTAGTTTGCAAGATACTTTTTGTGAATTCGAATGTTGAAACAAATTTTATTGTGTCCAGAGAGAGTCATTACAACAATATGAATAACACCCGCATTACTCTCTCTCTTTACTTGTTTCAGTCATTTGACTGCGGCCATGCTGGAGCACCGCCTTTAGTCGAGCAAATCGACCCCGGGTCTTATTCTTTGTAAGCCCAGTACTTATTCTATCGGTCTCTTTTGCCGAACCGCTAAGTTACGGGGACGTAAACACACCAGCATCGGTTGTCAAGCAATGCTAGGGTAACAAACACAGACACACAAACATATTCACACACACTTATATATATATATACATATATACGACAGGCTTCTTTCAGTTTCCGTCTACCAAATCCACTCACAAGGCATTGGTCGGCCCGGGGCTATAGCAGAAGACACGTGCCCAAGATGCCACGCAGTGGGACTGAACCCGGAACCATGTGGTTGGTTAGCAAGCTACTTACCAAACAGCCACTCCTGCCACTTCCACTCCTTTATTATTAGTCAATTGGTTTAATATCCAACTTACAACTGATACTAGTTGGATGTTTAACCAACTAACAATTAATAAGGTGAGTGGAATTGAACCAGAATGTGTGTTAAATATTATTCTTATAAAAGAATGTTGAGAGTGACTTCGCAGTTCGGCCACCTAAGCCATCGTCGGTCGACTGACCGAAAATAACAAGTCACTGCCGACGGTATTCGTGTATAAGAATAATAAATGTGCTCCACAAAAGCAGAGACTGATCTTTCAGATTAATATAAAATTATTGGTTTTATTGTAACTGGACATAAAAAACAAACGTTAATATATATATATATATATATATATATATATATACATACATAAAATTTCGATTATCTCCACACGGTGAGTTTTAATGCAAAAAGCAGGCATATAAAATAAAAGTTCATGTTGAAACGTACTATTTGTCTTATATATATATATGTGTGTGTGTGTGTGTGTGTGTGTGTGTGTGTGTGTGTGTGTGTGTGTGTATGTGTGTGTGTGTGTGTTAGGACAATCAGTGAGTTATCATAAAAGTACTCCGAGTAGTATAATGACAACTTACTGATTGTCCTAACTAAACATATATAAATAATCCTCTACATAATATCGAGGTTTCAATCTTTTGTTGTAACTTTATTATTATTATTATTATTATTATTATTATTATTATTATTATACATGCATATATATATATATATATATATATATATATATAAAAAATAAAAGAAGAAAAATGCACACAGTTTACAGAGGTTTAATATATTTTAAATGAAATAATGTGGTTGCCGACCGGTTTCGCTTTCGCTAATCGTGACATTGAAATTATTGTAATTTCATTATTTAAGCGTTCTTGTACGGAAAACATATTAAAACTATGTAAACTGTGCTTTTTCCTTCCTTTATTTTATATAGATATATTTTTGCATATATATATATGTGTGTGTGTGTGTGTGTGTGTGTGTGTGTGTGTGTGTGTGTGTGTGTGTGTGTGTGTGTGTGTGTGTGTGTGTAAAGTATAGGAAAAGGTAAAATAGAAGTGTAGACGTTACTTTATTCCAAGTTAGTACATTTATATATTTGCTCCATTCTGGGCTAATGTAAATGTCTTTATATTTTTGTTCGTAGAAACCATTCATTCCATTGTGATTTCGAAAGGATTATATTTCGTTTTCTTTTGAATTAACTATGCTCAGAAACAACTTGTAGAGTTTTTATTGAATATATGTACCAACTTGGAATGATGTAACGTCTACACTTATATTTTTCCCTTCCTTATTATACTTTATTTATTGTACCAATACTGAATATATCGATTTAGATATATATTCTTTGCTTTGGATTGAACCGGCGGACCTGGATGTTTAACATATTTCCTTGAAGGATTTACGTTCTGACTTCTGTAAATATTTATGAGCAAAATAGTACGTTTCAACATGAAATATTCGCATTAAAACATCAACCAGAAGCAAAACCTAACAGTTCCGATGTGATCGCTTATTATGCTAGAAAGAGTAGCTAAATATCCCTGAAATCACACCCAGGTGTGATTTGAATCAAATAGCGCATTAGAAAATGTATTATTAAATACTTTACTTCTTAGGAAACCAATAATAAATAAATGAATAAATAAATAAAACAGAGTGGAAAAAAAGTAATTAATTTTCATTTAAATATTATCAATAAGATTTTAAATGTTTAAATATAGTTAAGAGTATTTATTCGTATGCTGTTTATTCTTTTACTAGCTTCATTCATAGGACATGCATTGATTATATCGATCTCTTTTCAATGAACATACACAAACATGTATGTATGTATGTATGTATGTATGTATGTATATGTATACGGCTTCTATTTTTAATGATTTAAATTCTTCCTCTGAAGAAGGAGCTGGTTTCTAACTAAGATACAAAGCTCCATCTTTGGAATAACGAAAACAATGTCGCATTTTATACCTGAGAAAAGTCTTGCGTAGTTTTACTGTTCCGCTTACAGATTGTATTTCTAATAAGCAAATCAGTTGGTTGATTTTTTTCCCTGAAAATCCAAGCTTATCCAGACTGACATTTAGGCACTTACAAAACCAAGTGCTCCAATTATTATTGGTATAGATGTAAATTTGCAACCCTGACATAGAAGCAGAAGGTTTCGAAGCAGCTATCCATAGTTATCCTCTTTCTCTTTGATTTTCAAACAGATATTCACATCAGCAAGGCAATTGACCTCTATGACAGCACATACCTTTACTTGTCTGTCCCAAACAACAATATTCAGATTGTTATGGTTACACTTAACAGATGTTTTGATGGGAATGTTCCATGTATTTGTGTATGTATTCAATAACAAGGGCTTTATCTATATTTATTCCAGTACATCCTTTCATCAGAATGGCATTGTACATTGTTTCTTCGACAACATTAAATCGCATAGGGGTGTAGTATCTTAATGACCTGTTTAGACAGCTGTTAATCTCATATGTGATAACTTCATCAGAAATATGACATAATCTACATTTACGGTTGCATCTTTGAACTCCAAGGGCTTCACTGTCTCTTTTGTTAATTTGATATTTAGTAGCAATCTCCTGCTCTTAGATTGCAAATGCCTAGCCTTCGAAATGTGATGTAGTGGTCACGAGTCCAAGAGAGGTTTCGCTTCATGTCAATGTTACTAACGTCCAGGATTTCTTTGATTTTCGACTGATTTGGGATTGTATGGGGAGAGAGTAATTCCTGAGGAACTCACCTCCAACACGTAGGCTATTGTTTTCTTCACTTTTCAGCACTAAGTTCATGTTTTTTTGTTTTGCTGATATCTCTCAGATAGAAAGTGCTATCTGAGAGAGACTACAACATTCAAAGGTTGCCTATACTGATTTCAAACGCCTACCTCCTTTATCTCTTCTTGAGTAGAGTCTGTCGATAGCACTATTCTTGTGGAGATTTCTAGTTGATGTTAAAATCTTGCGGGTCTTAATGTGTATGGAGTGGATTACTTCTATACATACATACATACACACATACATACATACACACATACATACATACATACATACATACATACATACATACATACATACATACATACATACATACATACATACATTTTCCTAAATATATAAATGTCTCCGTGGTTCACTAAAAGTTTTATATGGCTCAATTTTCGGCCATATTGGCCATCTTGTATATTACTTGTGTCGAAGGTTCTTTCACTTTTATTTGAGGGATATACTCATTTCCTGGCTCGTGGGTGCATCTAGCAGAGTTCACACTGTCGTCAGCCTTCGAACAAAGTTTTATCTGCAGTTATTGCACTGTCACCACTTCGACATTTTTTAGATGACAAAAATTAAAATTAAATTCACTTGTCAATGTTTTCCTTCCCTTTTATACATGCCTTTTACTAACATGTGAACCACATTTTATTCAGCATACTTTACAATTGTTCAGATTACTCTATGGAAGATGGTGTTTGAACATATATTGGTTTCAAACTTTGACACAAGGCCAGCAGTTGTGGGAAAGGGGTTAAGTAAATTACATCGACCCCAGTTCTCAACTAGTACTTATTTTATCGTCCCCGAAGGGATGAAAGGCAAAGTCGACCTTGGCAGAATTTAAACTTAGGACTGCGTTTGAACATATATTGATTCCACTTTCCCCATTCAGCAGCAAAGACTTCTGGTTGGTCTGGTTATATGTCTCCCTGTCCTACTTCTCCAGCTAATTACACAACGTAACAGTCTTCAAAAAAATTTTGTTTATTGTATTTTTTTTTTGTGTTTATCAATCCATTTTTTCTGCTGATTCCAAAAATAAAATTATTTTTTGTGCATCATCAACAGTTAAGAAAATATGTCGACTTTTCAATATTATCGTGCATTCGGTATTGTTATAATGTCCCGCTACTAAATGTATGTCTAATTTTCTCTTTCAGACCAATTACTAAGTTCTGCTACTTTCAGGATGGCTACTAGAGTATGTAAAAATTCTCCAGATACATTTTGCTATGTGTGTGGTTATTATATTGGAAAAAAGCAGGTATTACATAAGATCGTGAAAGGTGCCAAATTGTGGATAGTGTACAGACTATTTCAGAATACCCATGGGTGACTAAGACAAACCATGGGCCCCACATGTGATATGTAGAAACTGTCGATCTTCTCTTGAAGGATGGTTAAGAGGTACAGGAAGGTCAATGCCTTTTGCCATTCCAAGGGTATGGAGAGAGCCAAAGAACCATCACGATAACTGTTACATTTATATGATCGATGTGACAAAGTACAGAAAAGTGAAAGGAAGACAAGGTCTTCCGTATCCAGACATACCATTATCTAGAGCACCTGTCCCACATGATGACAGTTTATGAGTATCACTACCACCAGAAAATATTTCATCTGAAGAGTCAACAAGTAGCAGCAGCCAAGAAATGGAGGAAGCTTTTGTACCAAGAACGACTTCAGAGACTCATTTTCCAAATCAGAGTGAGCTAGATGATTTAATCGGGGATCTGGGTCTTACTAAGTCAGGAGCTGAACTTCTTTCATCAAGGTTGAAGGAATGGGGGAAGACTGAAAGACATCTCTGTACTGGAAATGCCATGAAGAATTTGAAATCTACTGTGAAAATATTAATGATCTGTATTATTGTAAAGATGTGATTGGTTTGTTTACTGTTATTGGACTCAAGCATGATTCTACAGAATGGCAACTGTACGTAGCTCAACACGAAGTCTCAAAGCAGTGTTGCTCCACAATGGAAATAAATATCCTTCTTTGCCTCTTGCACATTCCAATGTCAAAGAACTTCTCGACAAAATAAATTACACTGAGTTCAAGTGGGATGTTTGTGGTGATTTCAAGATGCTTGCCTTCTTGCTTGGCTTGTCAAAGCACTTCTCATCTTAAAAAAAGAGTTATCCAGGTATTTACAGTACAGAATTTTATTGTTTCTTTTTGTTCTAACTAATATTATACTTCCTACATACCTTTCGCTATATGAAAAAGTACTAAATGTTGTGTTATTATCCTTACAATACTAGAATAGATTGAACCAACAAAGTGCTGTAGAGAAAAGTTACAAATATAACGAGCAAATATGAAATTAGGAATAAATAAATAACTATCGGTGTTACGTCAAAATGAATGCGATTTTTGAATTCAGTGGCAAAAAGTGCATATATGAACATTAAAAAATACAAATAAACAAAATATGTACTATTATTGGTATTGCAACAAACAGTA
Source organism: Octopus sinensis (assembly GCF_006345805.1). Taxonomy (NCBI): domain Eukaryota; kingdom Metazoa; phylum Mollusca; class Cephalopoda; order Octopoda; family Octopodidae; genus Octopus; species Octopus sinensis. Next base: position 164,858,205 of record NC_042999.1, on the reverse strand, counting down.
AGATATGATACGACTTGGCAACCGTAGGATACGTTGTAAAACAATTATAACCTTTGATTATATCGTATAGATTTTTTCATCGGTAAACATTAGAATGCATCGGCAAAGAATTCTGGATCCACCAATAAAAGGTACAGAAATCAAAAAATGTAAACGTAAGAAATAAATTATTGATATCGTAAAAACGGATAATTTGTATTTTTGAAGTAAGTGGATAGCAAGAAGTTTTCTGAGTGGAATTTCATATCTAAAATATGTTTGGTGTTTAGTGTCAGCTATTTGTTATTTAACAAGAAAGGGTAATATCATAATGATTGGAAGAAGTAATGATATTTTATTAAAACGTGTGCGGTAAATAATCCATTAAACTTATTGCAGATTATATCGGACGCCACCCGAGCAAAGACGAATTAGCTGTAATAATCATTGTTGAGGACGTCGGTGAACGTGTAGGCATGTATTAACATTCGATCACATTACCAAATCAATGAAGACCAACTGAAAGTTATGAACGGAAATCATGCTGCAATCAAATAACTTTGTGTATCAATACATCTTGATTATATTGCATATTTTCCTCTTTTTTTGTTTTTAGCCACTGGTAAGTCTGACAGATAAAAAAAAATGCTATTTAACAACCTTGGCTCTTTTAAAAAATTTTCTAATAATTAATACCAATTTAATATTTCCAGACTAATTACTCCCTCCCCATCCATCTTCTGCAGCTTACCCCCCCCCCCCCACTTATTTCCTTTCTCTTTGTTTCTTTGATGAGGTAGTTATGGTATTTTTCTCTCGATAATTTGATCTTTTTATACTTTTAATGTTTTTCTCTTTCTTTTCTTACTGTAAAAATATGTTAATAAAATCAAAATCTAATACCAAAAGAAAAACAAAAATCTCGTATATTTCGGTGAAATTAACGTCAAAATGAACAACAATGAAACACTGCATTCAAGACATTAATTTGAAAACTAACGGTTATTAATTTTTACGTATTTGATATATGAACTCCGAAATGAAGAAGAGTGTTTTTCTATTTCTTTGTTTTTAATTTCTTCTTAACCATGATTTATAAGTAGCAAATTTGATATCCAGCTCTAATAGTATTCTGAATCAACATGATCGGAAATCTCAAGCAGTGAAACAAGCGAACAAGGAATTGTCGAACTATAACGATTTGTTTAAATATTATTTACGCATTTTTGACCCTTCTCAAATCATCTGAGTTTTAAAATTTTGAAACCCGCCCCTTCTCCACATAAAAATAAAAATTAATTCCCTACTTTTTAGTTTGATGAACATGATAAATTGATTGATATGATTTAATGAACATGATAAATAAATAAATAAGTTTTTATTATTCAGTTTAATTTGACAGCCTGAGTTCTGAGCAGTAAATAAATGTTTTTTCATATTGAAATGTTTTATTGTATAATTTAAAATATTTTCACATGTTTCGTTTGTGAAAGAATATCAGTTGACTGAATAATTAGGGTGAAGGACTATCCCAGCCAAGATTCGAACGTTCGGCAGTTGTTCACATAAAAGAAAAATGTTTTAGTCCTCTTTTTCAATTAGTTACATAGAAGGGAAATTGATCAAGACCTTCCAAAATTGGTGTGATGGATGCATCTGATGTTCAGTTTAAATTTTTTTGGTCAACGTCTATTGAAAAGAGAAGAGAACGTCAACGTGGTCATTCGTTATGCTAAGACTAGCAGCCAAATCTCTCTCAAATTATACCAGCTATTTTCAGGAAAAACAAAACACCCTTAATAAGCTCCTTGAAGAAATAGATGGGATGCTTCTGACTGGAATAGTTTTTATCATAGGTTTGCTTCATTTAATTAAACCAGTGGTTCTCAACTTTTTTTTATCTACGGGCCCTTTTGATTACTATTTTAATCTGGTGGACCCCAGAGCCAGTTATTGTTTAAAAACTAGCTTTAGAGATACTCCTTTCAAAAGCCTCATTTTGTTTATCACACATTTCCTTGCGTAGGCTGAACTATGTAAAACATCAGAGAAAGAAACCTAGTCGTTTCTTGCAATAAATACATCTAAAGCAAAATCTTTTCATGGACTTATAAAAATACTACTGTGGACCCAATTTACTATTTTGCTTGTGTGAACTCCCCACAAAATCTTATCACTGGGTAAAATAATAAAGACAACAGAGTGGGTTGTATATCTGGATATGAATGATTGGCAAACAATGTTTAGTGGGGATTTTGAAGGGGTAACACAAAAAGCAGACGTATTAATTCAACCAGAATGCAAGCAGTTTGCTAGTTCAGTGTATCCAGTACTATGTAGACAGGTAATACCTTGTTGAAAAATTCTACTAACATAAACAAAATATACATTTGCAAGTACCGTGATGTTGTTGTTTAGCTGAACATTGGAACAAGCGTTCAAAATATTACGTCCGTTCTTTTTTTTTTCTTTTTTTCACCCTGAGTCGACCGTTTTACATATTCTCTTTCCGTTTTGAAGCTTCACTTGTTTTAATTTCACGAGGTGGGTGTTTGTAACTTTTGTATATGATTCCTAGGCAGAGACTCTTTTTTTAACATATTCAATCCATCCTTGTAATGAATATACGGTGATAAAGAAAAATACTCACTAACACATATTTTCATTTTCCAGTATGTAAACAGCTTAAAACTTATGGTTTTATTCTGATCTAGTCAACCAGCCATAGGCTTCACTGTACTTGCCAAAGTAGAAATTCTTTCTGTGATATTCGAGTAACGTGAAAAAAGTGTACAGTTGTTGGCATAGAAAAATAGAATTACTTAGATTGTAACTAATATATAACGTAAAAAGATAATAACAGCATTAAAAATAAATAATGGATTGTAACATAGGCGCAAAATCACACGTTGTGTGTGGAATACATAAAATAGTACTTTATTGTTTCTTCTTTATTTCTGATGAGGAGAGAGAAAGATTATATTTGACCGGGGTGGGATTCGAACTCAATGAAAAATAGTACGACTATTTGCTATAAGGAGTTGAGATATCCTACGATTCTGCCACTCACTACTTTTGTCAGGAACAAAACTATCAAAACTAAAGTGAAATCATTTCTAAAAATGATATTAGCTCTGCTCAAAAGCACTCCACGATTGTCTTGGAAGTGATAAAATTGTCAGTGTATAGTGTTTTGAAATTGTAAATTTTTCTGATTCTTAAAATGATTTAAATTATGTATAAAATGTAGGGATGAAGACCACAGCACCTCTGAATACTATTATACTTGTTATATACCAATCGCCTTTCCTGTGTTTTGGGTTGTTATCAATTACTTTAATCTTTACATCTAGAAGTGAGCAGTCTTAACTACAGAGTGAAATTGAAGATATCTACATTTTTCTGCTCTGGTACGACTACGTTAAGCTCTTTGCTTCCTATGGAGCATAGGCCACCGACAACTTTTCTTCGTTGTTCTCGACCTGGAATGTGATCTGTTGTTCTCGGCGCTGGAAAGGGCGAGGTTTTATCTCCTCGCTATCGATATAAATAAGAGTGCATTTGGAAAAAGCCAATACAAGAGTTTCTCTCATGGTATCTACCGCATTATAGTTTGTTCTAACAGAACATCTAGATTTAGTGGGGATAAGTATTACATCACGGCATTAATACTGCCTCTTTCGATATTTATATATTTATTCGACGGGCTTCAACACAATTTCTGTGTACCAGATATAGCTTTCGTCACTTTGGAGCTACAGTTGTTGGGAACATAACAGTGAAGCTGAATCCGGCACCACATAGCTGGAAGCAAACTTCTTACCATACAGCCATGCATATATATATATGTATATGCCAGGTATAGATGAGTGTACAAGGGAATGCCTTAAGAAAGGAGGAGTGTCAGTGATTGAATGGATAGTGAGGTTTATGAATGTTTGTTATATGACTGGAAGAGTACCAAAAGACTAGTGCAGAGCCTGAATAGTACCACTGTACAAGGGGAAAGGGGATAAATGTGAGTGTGGAAATTTTAGGGGTATAAGTATGTTGTGTGCGTGGCTGATAAACTGCATGGGAGAATTCTAACTGTAAGGGGGAGGGACCAGACAGAGAGTGTACTAGGGGAGGAGCAGCGCGGTTTTAGGAGTGGAAGGGGGTTTGCAGATAAAATATTTGTAGTAAGGCAGATGTGTGAGAAGTTTTGGGCAAAAGGGAGGGAAGTGTATTGGGCCTTTATGGACCTAGAGAAGGCATATGACCGTGTGGTTAGGGATGCAATGTGGCAAGCGCTGCGGTTGTATGGAGTAGATGGTAGATTATTGAGAGCTGTTCAGAGTTTTTATAGAGAAACTAGGGCGTGTGTTAGGGCGGGTGGTAAAGTAAGTGAGTGGTTGGATGTGAAGGTGGGATTAAGACATGGTTGTGTGATGTCTCCGTGGCTGCTTTTGTTGCAATACCAATAATAGTACATATTTTGTTTATTTGTATTTTTTAATGTTGAAATATATGGATGGTGTGGTGAGAGAGGTAAATACTAGAACCTTTGGTAGAGGAGCCCAAATGGTGGGAGAAAATGGAGAGAAATGGCTGGTGAGTCAGTTGCTGTTTGCTGATGATACAGCACTGGTGATGGGTTTGGAAGAGCAACTGAGGAGAGTGGTGGTAGAGGTTGGAAGAGGGTGTGAGAGGAGGAAACTGGAAGGGAATGTAGCTAAGTGTAAGGTGATGAGATGTTCGAGAGATAGAATGGCTGATAGGATGGATATGAGGATAAATGGTGAGGTGTTAGAGGAGGTGAGTGTTTTTAAGCATCTGGGATCACATGTGACGGCGGATGTGGGATGGTTGGCTAAGGAAGTGGGATATAGAGTGAGGGAAGGGAGTAAGATACTTGGAGTTTTGAAAGGTTGAGTATGAAAGCGAAAAAAAGTGTGTACGAGGGTGTAATTGTGCCAACAATGTTATATGGTGCTGAGATAGTGGAGGCGGGTGAGAGAGGCGGAAAGGAAGCGATTAGATGTGTTTGAGCTGAGTTGTCTGAGGGCTATGGTTGGTGTGACATGGATGGACAGGATAAGTAATGAGGAGGTGCGAAGGCGAGCAGGAATGAGAGAAAAATTAACAACCAAAATGGATAGACGAATGTTGAGGTGGTTTGGCCATATGGAGAGGATGGTTGAGAAGCGGATGGTCAGGAGGGTGGTGAAGGCAGAAATGGTAGGCAGTAGAACCAGGGGCAGACTTCAGTTTGTGTGAATGGATGGTGTAAGGGTAGCTTTGGTGATTAGAGATGTTGGTGTGTTAGGGGCAAGAGAGTTTATAAATGATAGGAAAGCTTAGAGTGTTTGTTGACGGATGGGTGAATTTGATGTTGCTCAAAGTGGTACGGAACCAGCAAGATGCGGTGAGGTTAGGGAAACCAACATATGCTGTCGGGCCCAGTAGTTGATATTGTGGGTTACGTTCTATGCCTTGACCCGAGCATAGAACGGGGCTCGCCTCTTTGAGCTGGGAAATGAATGGAATGGCTCGTGTGTGTCTTGTTGTGGCTAACCATTCCTAAAAAATAGGGAATAGGCCTGGGTATATATATATATATATATATATATATATATATATATATATATATATATATATATATATACATATATATGTACATTTAAAAAAATATATGTGTGTGTATGTATGTATGTATGTATGTATGTATGTATGTACGTATGTATGTACGTATGTATGTACGTATGTATGTACGTATGCATGTAAACAGGTAGGTAGGTATGCATGTAAATACGCAATACCAATTAAGCCATGTCCGTATATAAATGGCCACTTATATACAGTACTTGCTCTGTTTTCAGGATTTACGCCACTAACTGCAGTTTTAGCATTTTACTACCTATTTTTACTGATTTAATGACAATGCTTATTAGCAAAAGACTAAAGAATGTTAATTGTATAATATCTATAGTCTCCAAATGTTACATTTGAAATTCTTTTGTTAAAGTACATATTACCTATTGTAATTCAGTACAAGACAACTGAGACAGCCTTCTCATATAAACATTAGGACAAAAGTTATGTAAATCGAAATATTATTATATAATTTGACTAATCAATCCATCAATCAATCTATCTTCTCCTCCCACTAATTCTCATAAAGTCCTATCATGGGGTCCTATCCAACCATCCCGTTTTTGGTCAATATCGAGGTTTCCTGCCGGTTGGCTTGGCTTCAAGAATCTGTTTTGCAATTTTTTCCTGTGACGTTCTAAACACATGTCCGTAGTAAAGGAGCTGTGACTCCACAAGTTGGTTAAGTAATGGCTCGACCTGGAGAGACTCTCTGATCTCCAAGCTATGCACCCTATTGAGTAACGTTACCCTAGAGATCCTTCAGAGAAACCATATTTCCGGCCGCTAGTATTTGCAAAAGTACTCTTTGGCTGTTGCACATCATTTATGACCAAATGTGAGGATGGGCACAAAAAACAAAGGGGAAAAAAATGAATCGAAGATGGTGAGTTTGGCTGCTTTAACCAACTTCTCCTCTTCTGAGAATCAAATGCTGGAGTTGGTGCATTATTGTGCCAACACTTACAATTCTAGCGTCCTGAGTTAATTGATTTTATTATTGCTTTCTATTACAGGCGCAAGGCCTGATATTTGAGGGGAGGAGCTAGTCGATTACATTAATCATTTTATCGAGCTCGAGCTAGTCAATTACATTTAATTATTTTATCGACCCCGAAAGGATGAGAGGCAAAGTCGGCCTCGGCGAAGTTTGAACTCAGAACATGAAGACGGACGAAATTCCGCTAACGATGCTCACAGCTCGTAGCCTTAATTGACTTTATTATTGATTTCAAATTTTCGAGGAAAGTGCTAAGTCGATTACATCGATCCCAGTATTCAACTAGTACTTATTTCATCGACCACGCACGGATGAAAGGCAAAGTCGATCTCAGCGAAATTTGAACTCACAACGTGAAGACGGACGAAATTCTGCTAACGATGCTAACGGCTCGTCGCCTTAACTGACGTTATTATTGATTTCAAATTTTGACACAAGGTCAGCAAGTTCGAGGTAGGTGTTAAGTCGATTACATCGACCCCAGTATTCAACTGGTACTTATTTTATGAACCCCGAAAGGATGGAAGGCAAAGTCGACCTCGGCAGAATTTGAACTCAGAATGTAAAGATGGAGGAAATGCCGCTAAGCGTTTCGCCGACGTGCTAACGGTTCTGTCAGTTTGCCACCTTAACTGACTTAGTATTAAAAACAGTATTAATTCTTTTATAGAATAAAGATTTAGTATAATCGATTAATAAAGCGATACATGCAAACTTTTGTGATTCGAAATTGGCATTCATATATTTTCTAACATTTAAAGACATTTTAACATTATCAGCATGACAATCACTTTCCATGCAGAGCTAAATTCTCAATTAATTTTGTAACAAACTCTGCAAATTGAAATTTTATTTGTATGTTTTTTTAAAAATTTGAATGTATTTTAAAACACAACTTTAATTCTAAAAGAACTCCTCAGTATTGATTAAATATTTGTCAATTAAAAGAGATTCCACTATCTTATGTTTGTGAACTTTTGGAAAAAAAAGTTATAAATAAGTAAGAATGTCTAGCAACACAAAAACGTCAACAAGATTTTCTTTTTAAAAAGGTGAAAATTATGAATGGAGCGATGTGATTCAAAAAGCGTCGAACAACGGGAACACAGGATTTCGGAAATCAAGAATTGGCATTGTTCTAATACATACATACATACATACATACATACATACATACATACATGCATGCATGGCATTGTTGTAATACATACATACAGGGCGTTGTTGTAATACATACATACATAGGCGTAGGAGTGGCTGTGTGGTAAGTAGCTTGCTAACCAACCACATGGTTCCGGGTTCAGTCCCACTGCGTGGCATCTTGGACAAGTGTCTTCGGCTATAGCCTCGGGCCGACCAAAGCCTTGTGAGTGGATTTGGTAGACGGAAACTGAAAGAAGCCTGTCGTATATATATGTATGTATGTATGTGTGTGTATATGTTTGTGTGTCTGTGTTTGTCCCTCTAGCATTCCTTGACAACCGATGCTGGTGTGTTTACGTCCCCGTCACTTAGCGGTTCGGCAAAAGAGACCGATAGAATAAGTACTGGGCTTACAAAGAATAAGTCCCGGGGTCGATTTGCTCGACTAAAGGTGGTGCTCCAGCAAGGCCGCAGTCAAATGACTGAAACAAGTAAAAGAGTAAAGAGGAAAACATACATACAATCATACCTAAATCATGTCCCTATGTGACATGACATTGTCACAATATACAATGTCATCTGGAAAAAAGATTGTCCTAGAATAAATGTAGAGAATGCCTCTATAATTGAATACGGATACAAATATTAGCACATTGAATGATGGTAGAATAATCCCATCAAAACATGCGTCAAATGTAAGAGTAACAAGCCGGACATAGTTATTGACAAAAAAAAAAGTATGTACTGTCTCAGAGGTCAGTTGTCTTGCTGATGTGAATATCTTTGAAAATCAAAGAGAAAGAAGATAACTATGGACAGCTTCTTCGAAATCTCCAGCTTTTCTATCCAGATTACAAATTTAAGTTTATGCCAATTAGAAATGAAGCACTTGGTTTTGAAGTAACTGTCAGCCTGGATTAGTTTGGATTTTCAGGAGAAGAAATCATCCAGCTGATCTACACAAATACAATCTGTAAGCGGAACAGTAAAACTATACAAAATTTTTCTCAAGTTTAAAATGTGACATTGTTTTCGTTATTCCAAAGATGGAGCTTTGTATCTTAGTTAGAAAGCAGCTCCTTCTTCAGAAGAAGAATTTAAATGATTAAAAATAGAAGCCGTATACATATACATACATACATACATACATACATACATACATACATACATACATACATACATACGTATATACATACATACACACACACACCATACATACATACATACATACATACATACATACATACATACATACATACATACATGCATACATACATACATACATACATACATACATACATACATACATACATACATACATACATACATACCATCTTGAAATTAAACACAAGGAGTGATTGTATCATCACTGATAGAATACAGTATCGAAGAGGCATATTCCAGGGGCACAACCTCTCTGTGATGTTATTTATATTTTCTGTAAACCCTTTGCCATTCGTGTTAGGGAAATCTGGAGGGTATCTCACTGGTTCACAAGGAAACAGAAATATCAAAATTACACACTGTTTCTTTGTAGATGACTTGAACTGTATGCCTAGAATATGCATCAGATGAAAAAGAGCCTTGACCTAGTTACAACATTCTCAAAGGGTATAAGGTTGGAGTTTGAGCAAGAAAAATGTTGCTATATCTTTGTGACAAGAGAGAAAACTATAAATCAGACGATCAACATCTCCATCAATGACTTAACTATTTCCCCTATATCTGATGAGGAATGTTACAGATATCTAGGAGTGGATGAAAACATATTTTACAATGGCACCTGTAACAAAACACGTGTCACTAAAGAATATTACGGCCGAATAAAGAAAATATGGACCTTGTAACTTTCTCATTTCAATAAAACAGTGGCCCACAATGCGTTTGCAGTGCCAGTACTCATACCAACATTTTGGGCTGCTTCATTGGATGCTTGATTGAGATCCGAGCCATTGATGTGAA
>NC_042999.1:164800987-164843487 GCF_006345805.1 Octopus sinensis | reverse complement strand
CTGAGTATCTCTGTGTGTGTACGTGTATGTATGTATGTATGTATGTATGTATGTATGTATGTATGTATGTATATGTATATGTATTTATATTAAGAGCATTACAATACATAAATGCCTCACGCTAGGAGGGACTCTTAAAGTCAAAACTACCATGACAAATGTGTTTATTTATTATGGTAGTTTTGACTTTAAGAGTCCCTCATAGCGTGAGGCATTTATGTATTGTAATGCTCTTAATATAAATAAATATATTTAAGAGGAATAATTGATGGACTTTTCCCTTATGAGGTTTTTCACGCTAACTACTTGATAAATTCTTATAAAGATTTTTCAATTGTATATGTATGTATATGTATATATATGTATGTATATGCACATATATTTACATACGTACATATACAACAACAACACACAGAGGATACACGTGTGTGTGTGTGTCTGAGTGCTGGTTAAAATTACAATTTTAATATAATTTTAAGCATAATAACAGAACATTTATTGGTGTTGAGACTCAAAACTAAAAGCAGAGACCAACTTCGTTTTGATTAGTACTTTATGAAATAACCGTTAGGCGAAGCATTAAGTCCTACTCAAAGTGAATATTATCTCATGGGCGTCCGAGAAAGACGGTTCTGCGATTTCTTGCCAATCAAGCTGCACAAATGAATCATTTTTAGTGATCAAATGCATGTACTATACATTAGCTCAATGGTTTTCAACCAGGGTTCCGTGGAACCTTAGGGTTCCGCCAGTACAGTCCAGGGGTTCCGCAAGAAGTTACAAAACTGCTAAAATCGGCAGTAATTTTTAATTCTCCTGCGCAGATATGTGTGCATAAGACTATTAAATTATTGCACAGGGGTTCCTCGAGCCAGTGGAATGTTTCCTTGGGGTTCCACTCCAGCAAAAAGTTTGAAAAGCACTGCATTAGCTCATCCCTCCATGAAATCGGCGTTGCCTGAACAGGTGCACAGTTTTACCACATGTCTGGTGCCATATTGACAGCAGAGCAACATGAGATGAAGTGTTTTGCTTGAGAACACAACGCGAGCGTGTACACACACGCGCACACAGACACACGCATACGCACATGCACACATACGACGGTCTTCTTTGAGTGTCTGCTTACTAAGTCCATTCACAAGGCATTGGTCGGCCTGAGGCTATAGAAGACGCTTGTCCAAAGTGCCACTCAATGGGACTAAATCCGTACTATATGGTTGAGAAGCAAGTTTCTTATCACACAGCCACGCCAGCGCCCATAAATAGTTCTCTCGCACGCACAAACACACACACACACACACGCATATGTATAATATATATATATATATATATATATATATATAATATATATATATATATATATATATATAGTTAAAGTTAATCCAAACATGAAAACACAAAGAGAAAACACAACAACGCGAGGACGTGGAACAAATGTAGTGTTATTGGACGCTCAGGAAAGAAGGAGGATTTAACGTTTTGAGCGGAGCTCTTCGTCGGAAACATAGGAGAAGGAAAGATCCAGAGAAGGGAAGACGGAGGAAAAAAATCGCCAACGGTACACACACGGTCACATGCATAAACATGTGTGTGTGTGTATACATATAATACACGTGCGTATGTTTGTACGTACGTACGTACGTACGTATGTATATATGTACGTATGTATGTATGTACGTATGTATGTATGTACGTATGTATGTATGTATGTTCCTGTCATTTCAATATGTGACCGCGTGTGTATCGTTGCCGCTTTCTCCGCCTTCCCTTCTTTGGACTTTTTCTATATTTCTGATCAAGAGCTCCGCTCGAAACCTGAAATCCTCTTTCTTTTCTTTCCTTTCCTGAGCGTCCAATAATACTGTACTTATTCCACATCCTCGAATTGTTGTTTTTTCTTGCCTGTTCATGTTTGGATTATATATATATATATATACTAGCAGTATCGCCCGGCGTTGCTCAGGTTTGTAAGGGAAATAACTATAAAGCATTTTTAGAGTTATAGCCAAAAAATAGCAAAAAAATGGAAAAAAATGATGGTAAATTTTTTTTTGAGATTTAAAAAAAGGTGGAGTTGCGTCCCCTAGACAGTTTGTGGTTTGTGTTTCTGATTCTCGACCCCATGTCGAATTTATCGATTTTTTTCAGAACTGGGGGAACTTTTCAAAATTTTCGCTGCGTTAGTTTTGAATTATGACATTGGGCTATGTGTGTGTCAAGTTTCATCAGAGTCGGTTGAAAGCCGTGGTCAGGGTGAGGATACAAGCAAACAGACACACAGAAACACGCACAGACAAACTGCCGTTTATATAGAGAGATATATATATATCTCATATCTATAAAAGGGAGGATGTGTGTGCTGTGTGTGTGTACGTGATTGTAATTTATGCACGTCCACAAATTAGCAGGCATGTCGCTCAAATTTTAGGAGGACATTTGTCAACATCCTATCTGGGTTTTGTCGACTTATTTTTTTCCTCGGGGCACCCGTGGGTAGCATAAATATCTATTTTCAGACATAGCGTTTAGCCACGAAAAATATCAGCCTTGGCTTTTTTGATGGCGTCTAATAAAAAAAAATAAGATATAGAAAAGTGGAAGAAGGAGGCAGAGAGTTTCACAGGAAAGACAAAGTGAGAGAGGGAGAGACAGAGAGAGTAAGTTATCCGTTGAAATTAGTTATATTATATATTATATATAATATATATATATAATATAACTAATTTAAACGGATTTCGCCCAAATTTGACGTCTATATTACTTAGTTTGGTTTGAAATAAAGATCTTGATTAGCTTAATAATCGTAACTTAATCCCAGGTAAGGCCGGGTTATACTGCTAGTATATATATATATATATATATATATATATATATATATATATATATATATATATATATATATATATATTGATAAAAACGGTAAGACAACAAAAGAAAGAGAATTCGATATTATGTAAATAGAGGAATTTATCTGTAAATGTAATATGTGACAATTATTCGGTAGCCATGATAAAACTGAAGAGATGGCGGCGTGGATTTCCACCTCGGCATCCGAAACTCGGAGTTTTATCATGGCTACCGAATAATTGTCACATATTACATTTACAGATATATTTATGTATGTATGTATGTATATATATATATATATATATATATATATATATATATATATATATATATAATATATATATGTATGTATGTATGTATGTATGTATGTATGTATGTATCGGCGTGTATGAAAGTGTGTGCGTGTACGTGTGTGTGTGGGGTGCGTGTGGGTGGATATATACATTATATAATATGTGTGTGTGTTTATGTATATATGTCTGCGTATGTATATTTGTATATACAGCTAAACATGGACTATTGGCGAAAGAACATAACTCCATAATGCATATCGTTGTGGTTGACCGCCATACATATCTAGGACAATAAAAGTCTGCAAAATCTCAACATTTTAAGAATTACTCATTTTCCAAAGATTTACAAAAAGAAAGTAGACCCACTTTTTAACATATCCTTTCTTTACAATCTTGTCGCCGAAAATGAGGCCGTTCAAACTACATTCTAAAACCCCTACCGTTGTGATAAGAACGATTTGGAAGATGTGAGAATAATGTAGTAAGAAAGTCTAGGCAGAGCTGAGAAAAAAGGAAGCCCCCTCCCCACTCTGCACGGGAGTGTTTCAACTCTTAACCCCTTATGCTCTAAGGAGCTTTCAGGTCGTGGCTTCTCGATACCCCTCTGCTACTACATTCTATCTATGTTATATGTCTGTCTATTTTTTATTGCAACCCTCCTGCGTGATTAAAGTGCCCCAGATCCAACTTTCCTTATATACTTTGGATTTGGAGCACCTTACCGTCATCGAAAGGGAGAGAATATGTGGATAATACATTTCTAAGCCTATCTCCAGGACTAATCATTGCTATTTTCAGCAATATTTGTTGGATACAAAAGTAGAATGTGGAAACCTGGCTTATAACTGTAATGTGCATCGGCTTAGTCAAAGCTCGATGCTGGAAAGAGTATTTTCATTGCATGGGAAGTGGCAATCCCTTAAACAAAAGTAGAATAATGTATTTATGGGTTTGACTAAATCATGGATGGTAAAACTAATTTGTATGCCGTAGACTAACAATGTTTATTATCACCCCCACCTGCTCCCTGGTGCCTTTAGCTGAGTTCGTTCTGTTGCAAGCGCTTGGTCCGGATCTCCGGTTAGTAGATAACTTTCTCCTTTTTCACATCAAACACGGATGTCCTGGAGATAAAAATGACGTACATATGTACTGCCCTCGTCTTTATGACTAAGCAGTAGAAAAGTCAAAGTTTAAACAAAAATAGGATGCATTATTTACATTATTTACATTATTTACATCATTTACATTATTTACATCATTTACAATTGATGGATATTTGTCCTCATCTTGTTTGTTGTTAACACAACGTTTCGGCTAATATACCCTCCTCCAGCATTCATCAGGTGTCTTGGGGGAAATTTCGAACCTGGGTTCTCATTTCTAAGGTATTTTTCGATGTTATTATTATTATTATCATTATTATTATTATTATTATTATTATTATTATTATTATTGAGTGAGAGAGCAGTTCATGCCATCAAAGTGACACTGGGGTAAAATATACAAAGCCCAATTATTATTATTATTATTATTATTATTATTATTATTATTGGCGAGCTGGCAGAAACGTTAGCACGCCGGGCGAAATGCTTAGCAGTATTTCATCTGTCTTTACGTTCTGAGTTCAAATTCCGCCGACTTTACCTTTCATCCCTTCGGGGTCGATAAATTAAGTACCAGTTGTATACTGGGTCGTCTGGCCCCTCCCCCAAAATTTCTGGCCTTGTGCCTAGAGTAGAAAAGATTATTATTATTATTATTATTATTATTATTAATCAGGTCACTGCCTGGAATCGAACTCGGAATCTTGCGCTTAGTAGCCCGCGTTCTTAACCACTACACCCAAGATTCCGAGTTCGATTCGAGGCAGTGATATGAATAATAATAATAATAATAATAATAATAATAATAATAATAATAATAATATAATAATAATAACAACAACAACAACAACAACAACATCGAAAAATACCTTAGGAATGAGAACCCAAGTTCGAAATTTCCTCAAGACACCTGATGAAGGCTGGAGGGTATATCAGCCGAAACGTTGTGTTAACAACAAACAAGATGAGGACAAATATCTGTCAAATGTAAATAATGTAAATAATATACATAATTCCTCATTTCTTAAATATGAACTGGAAAAATAGGATGATTGCGTCTTGAACGATTTCAGTTACTCGTCTTTTCGATCAAGAATCCTCTAGAGAATGGGTTCCCAAACTTTTGTGGCTGTCACCCCCTTGGCACCCAGGCCACAATCGTAGCATCCACTTCCACTCACCACCTGAAACACAGACCACTTTCTGAAGCAGATTCGATACAACTGTATTTCACAAATAAAACATAACCTAATTAACCCGTTGTTTTGTTGTTTTTAGGTCTATCGCTCCCTTTTTGCCTCCTTATTATCGCCCTACTTTTCTTCGACGCCTTCCTGGATCTTTCCACCGCCCCCAGGGCAAGGAGTGGGGACAGTACCACACACTTTGGGAACCACTGATCTAGAGTTAAACGCCGGCAACAACAAGAACGATATTCAACTTGACCTGGGACCTTTCGGTCATTTTTTTCCCTACGTATTACTTACACCGCCAAACAAACGAGTCCAATATTTTCTCTCGTCTTACCATTACAACCAACTGGGAAGTAGTTGCTTCTTTCATCTCAAATCATACAACAATACAAATTTAAACATCAACCATTAACCTCAGGCATCTATCAAAATTCTTTGTAGGCGAAGGAGTGGCTGTGTGGTAAGTAGCTTGCTAACCAACCACATGGTTCCGGGTTCAGTCCCACTGCGTGGCATCTTGGGCAAGTGTCTTCTGCTATAGCCCCGGGCCGACCAATGCCTTGTGAGTGGATTTGGTAGACGGAAACTGAAAGAAGCCTGTCGTATATATGTGTATATATATATATGTGTGTGTGTGTGTTTGTGTTTGTCCCCCTAGCATTGCTTGACAACCGATTCTGGCATGTTTATGTCCCTGTCACTTAGCGGTTCGGCAAAAGAGACCGATAGAATAAGTACTGGGCTTACAAAGAATAAGTCCTTGGGTCTAGTTGCTCGACTAAAGGCGGTGCTCCAGCATGGCCGCAGTCAAATGACTGAAACAAGTAAAAGAGTAGAAGAGAGAGTTGCTGTTGTAGTAGTCGTCGTCATTATCATCATCATCATCGCCGTCGGCGTTATTGTTGTTGTACGATGCGGTAATAGTTGTAGTGGTAATGTGTTATAGACGTGGTTGGCTGTTTAATCCCAGATCATCTTTTGTTGTAGAAGACGTATGAAAAGGAGTTCAAGCCCTGAGCATTCTTTTCTCCCTCTCACAATTATTTTAAAGTTGTACTATAATCTAAAATTACATTATTTTATATGTCCTTCACTTTTAAGATTTTTGGGCGGGTGTGATTTAAAGAAGATTTAGCTATTACTGTTACTGTGTATTGTCGATGTGCATGTGTGAGTGTGTACTGACGAGCGTGTGTGTTTACAAAGAAAAGTGCTCAATAGTCAAATTACATGGAAAAATGCGAGCATGAAAAGTAATATTCTTAAGATTATAAACCTGGAAAAGTACAGGACAAGTTCTTACACCTGTAAAAGTATAGGACAAATTATTACTTCAAGTAAAGAATAAGAAACATTTTACTTGAAATATTGCAGCAACGAATGTCAGTTCTTCTAATTTATCGCTCTTTACAGTTTTCATCTTTTAAATTTATTATACAAAACTGTTCAGCTAATTTGTAAGTTTGTCTAATTAGTCACTTTTTTCTGTATTTAAGGTAGTAAATTAGCCAAATTCTAATTAAATAAGTATAATGTTATTTGTAAAAAATAATAAAATAAATTTAATTTTAGCTGCAAAATTTTAAGTAAAAAGTTTCTTATTCTTTACTTGAAGTAATAGTTTGTCCTATACTTTTAGAGGTGTAAGAACTTGTCCTGTGCTTTTCCAGGTTTATTATCTTAAGAATATGACTTTTCCTGCTTGCATTATTCCATGTAATCCATGATTTTTCCAGGCATTGCTTTTATAAGATAATTAATAATGTTTCAATTAATAATTTAAGATTTAACCTTATAAAATACTGAAAGATGATATTTCAATTTTTCCATGTAAGTGATGATAATATTTCAATGTTTTTCATGTTTAATTAAATATATGTTGTGATTGAATCATTTGACATTACCTATCCACACCAAATTAATGGCAGGGATTTTTACCATGTTGTTGGTTGCACAATGGCTCACCAAAAGGTACAAACAAACAACACCCCAAAACCATCAGTTACCAGGCTCACCTTAAGTAACCTGATTTTGCAATAAAAATTACAATTATTGGACCTTCAATTTTATGTAAATATTTGGTTTTTCATAAATTAAAACCATTTTATAAACCCCCAAAAATCATTTTTAATTTCCAGGGCAGCCAAAGTATCCCCTTGTCTAATAGGGGGATACTTTGGCTGCTATTTTTCGCCTGTCGAGCGACCAGATAGAGCCTCTTTCATTGGTTCGATTGTGTAATGAGATTTTTTTTACAAATATATGTAATATGTAAATATATCATCGGCAGAAGTTAGAGAGTAAGTCAAAAGCTGAGAGTTTCGTGTATTGACACTTGCCAAACACGAATTTGTCCATTGTCACTCTGTAACTTCTGACGAAATAACTTCTAAAATACAAAATTTTGTCCAAAACACTAAGAGTAAACCCTGTTCTCTGTGACACATTCTACCAGCATCGGAAGTATAAAAGTGTTGTTAAAAAATAACCAATGAAATAATCTGTACGTCAAAGTCGGCCTCGGCGAAATTTGAACTTAAAAGCGTAAACACGATTAAGTATTTTACCCGGTGCCTTAACGTTTGTGCCAGGTCGCCACCTTTCCAAGTAAGCATTGATTTTTAGAAATATATTCTTTATTCTTATAGCTGAAACGTTACTCCCTTACTTACTAACAGGAAATTTCGTAACATTTTACCTCATAACTGTTTTTGTACTAAATTTTATTCAATGCGACTAGTGATTCTGAATTCCTCATGCATATTTCTATCATTTAAGCCTAAGAAAAGTATACTTTTAATCTAAAATTGAAAGGTTTATGTTAATTGAAGGTGAATATGTGCCTTACTGCCCCCCTTGGGGTCGCAGATATTTTGATGTAACTTTTCTTCTACTGAACCAAATTTCAAACTATTTTTGCCAAAGTGTAGCTGAGGCGGTGTCCTCTTTAAAACCGTCAACAGTTTGAAATTTAGTTGAGAACTGAATTAGTGGTGAAGTTTGGAAGCTGCTACGATTGACAAAATGATGGACTTAAGAATATATATTCAACCACTACCGTGGTTGACTGATTATTGCATGTTGAGTTTTATTAACATCTGTTACAACGAACCAGTGATATGTGCTCTACGTCAAGACAACTGGCAACCTTTTTGCAAATTTCAAGTTATTTAAAACAGACGTAATGTCTACAATAAATGCAAAGTTTGCAACCTTATCGGGATCCTGAAGATATGAAGTATCCATTTTTTTTCTTTTAAGGACCTTCGACTTAGCCAACGTACATTGCTGCTATTAGTCAGATCCCGACACTCTTCATTTGTATCCAACAAATACCGATAAATCTGGGAATGATTTAATCATTTAGATTCGCTGTCTTCACAAACATGTCCATAACATTCTTTAATTCTAAAGATTTGGCATATAGTGCCTCTTGATGAATAATACAATAAATCTTTTCTACCGAAATTTGGGGGGAGGGCCAGCCGATTAGATCAACCCCAGTACGCAACTGGTACTTAATTTATCAACCCCGAAAGGACGAAAGGCAGAGTCGACCTCAGCGGAATTTGAACTCAGAACGTAAAAACAAACGAAATAAGCATTTCGCCCGGTGTGCTAACGTTTCTGCCAGCTCGCCGCCTTATCTCTCTCTCTATAAAACTGAGAATGTGTGTCTGTCTGTCTGTGTGTTTCCCTAAAACTTGAGAACTACACAACCAATTTCATTCAAATTTTACACATGCCTTACTTAGGGTCCATGTAGCTTCATGGGCAAAAAAAAATGTTCAACTTCTTGCCTAGCGCGAGCCCATAGCAATATCATATCTTCTCCACTATTTCAGTATTACGTGTTAAAAGTGAAACAAAAACATTTCTCTATTTTATGTCAGATACTTTCACTTTAACAATAAAAATTAGAGATAATAATAAAAATTGAATTATATGTAGTAAGTAATAATTAAAATCAAACTAAATTAAATCGTAACATAACAATTAAAAGTAAAAATAGCAATTGGTATAAAATTGCATCAATGACTTGAACTTAAATAAATGGTTTCACATGAATGGGAATAAATTAAAAATAAAATTAGCGTGCAGAAATGGAATAGTCCAGATGGTGGTGTGCACATACCCTTTACCACGGCTTTTACATTAGATTATCTGCTAATTAGCTAGCATTAAGTATCTATATGAAGTTTGGCTGTATGTAATGTCTGTTTTCTCGAACAGCCGCTTCTACTGAGTACTGCTGTTGGTTTATTTCTTATACATAAAGGACTATAGCTTCAACTGCGTACTGCTTTTTGATTCACCGTAAGGTTTGTTGTTATTATTATTACTGTTTAACTATTGTTATTACGTTTGTTGGTTCCTCGTAAGGGAAACGTTGTTGTGTTGCATTTGTTAAATAATTGTAAACTGTAACCCTCCCCCTTTGGGAGAAGGAGCTTTGGTTATTGTTTAAAAATTGAATTGTGTCCCTGTTTGGGGAAATTGACAATATTTTCACCGTTTACACGGAAGCATTTTTGTTAGAATGCCTTCGATAGAAGAAAGTCCAAAAATGAATTTCGCTGCAGCCGTCGGCGCGAACTCATTAAAATTAAAATGGAAGAAATACAAACCTATTTCGGATTGATCACCGACAAAGACGGTGAATCTAGGATAACACCACCAAACGAAATAAAAAATTAAATTAAAGAAAAGACTATTGTCTATAAAGTATACAATGTAGAAAAAAAAGATTTGAACACCTGAAGGAAAGCACCATCAAAAAGTGTCTTGGTGCGACTATGAAAGATATCTAACCAGAGGCGGTAAATTCGCCACAATAGAAGCAAGGTTCGAGTCAACGGAGCGTGCAAGGGAGTACTCGACTCGAACCTTGCAAAGTGGAAATATTTTATTTTTACTTCTATATCTGGGACGTAGAACGTCCCGGATAAAAATTTAAAATCTCCCCCCAGAAGTAGATGTAGGCTGGATTGTAGCCACACTTCTATACAAGAGGGAGGACAAGATACAATTGATCGAAATTACAAGAGACGGGCCTACAATTCCAGTCTGTTATATATTTTGATTATTGTTATCACTAGCGATATCAAGATATAACTTTGTATTTAGTATTTTATGTGTAGATGTATATATATAGATGTACATGCAATATGTACACATATATATATACATATATATACATGCACTAGCACTATGACCCGGCAACGACGAGTCATAATGCTAGTAATACAATAAATCTTAATTAGATTCTGTCGTCTTCGAGGCCATGTGTTTGTGCTCTCAGGGACGCATTGATACTGTTCTTTCTACTTCTGTCCCATCACTGCTGCTGCCCTATCAGTTGTGATTGTAAATAATTTCCACGAACGAAGTTTCATTTCCGAAATAAATTTTCAACGAAGTTTTTAAATCGCCAGCATTAGTACACGTGTCCTTCAGCAGAATTAACTAAATTAACTCTTTGTAAATATTCAAATTTAAAATCGTGACTTACATTTTGAGATCTCGAGTTTTTGCTCTTTTAAAGCACAACTAAAAAAGTTGCAATTCATTGGGATTTGTTTTAACGAAGTTTTTAAGATACTTATTTAAAAGTTTTAACATTTGCAGATATTTCTTCAATTGGATCTTTTCGGTTTGAACGGCAGTTTTTTAAAAATAATTTCTAGGTAACTAAACACTTTTAAACTTCGTATACTGGTAGAATGTGTTTATAAAACATCTTTTTCTCTTGTCTTTATTGAGAAAGTTCTATAGTTTGTAAGATATTTGTTGTTTATTTTTCTTCAATTTCTGCAATTTCAACCAATCAATGACGTCTATTGAGGTGAAAACATTCTGTGCCGTATGAATATTCCCTCGTTTAAGAAACAGATTGGGTTTATTTACATTTCTGAAGAAAAAAAGATACCCTTCCCCCCACCCCTAACCCTAACCCTAACTAACCCTAAGTCTAAAAGAGATTGAAATGCAATAGATCGATATTAGGGTCATAATTATGGGTGACAATTTCATATGACACCGCTAGAAAAAACTGCCGTTCAAACCGTTCAATTAGTAGTGTATTGTTCTTGCGGACAGATACGAATTATTTCTTTTTAAAACACACAATATCTATCACTGCCAGTCAGCACTTTTTATACAAACTCTCTAAATGTGACTTCGTCCTTTCTGCAATACGTTTCGAAACGTTTTAGCGAGTACAAATTATTTCCTTCTTCTTTATTGCTTATCATCGCAAAAAAAAAAAATTGATGCTAGATTTTCGATGTTATTTAGTTAAGCTTTTGTTGCTCAATTTTATCATTCCTGATGTTTGCCGCTTTTCTCGTAACATTTTCAAGGTCAGTTTTTCTCTGTTTTTCAACTAGTGTTGAATTAATCTCCTGGTGGGCCTCAGAGAAAATAACTGCAACCAATATTCAATTAAGTGTGTAAATTATGTACAGCCTGAAGAATAACAGCTTATTTTTAACTTAATCTCTGACATTCAAAAAGGTTCACAGAATGTAAAAAATTGAATTTAATTTTTTCTTTTATATTTAAATTTTTATGCTTTTTTATTAATGGAATAAATCTTTATTCTTGTGTTTTTCTTTTTATTCAAATTTTGAAGAAGAAGAAGAAGAAGAAGAAGAAATGTTGTAGCATATTTGACAGCACTTGAAATTTATCCAGCCAGTCAGAAATGAGAAGTTGGATTTAGTGCAAAATCCATTAATATTGTCAATAATGTTCCCGATGATTGACAAAATAAAGTTTTTGGAACTGAAGAATGATTCTAGGATACGATATAAGCTTAATAAGAAACTAATCCGAAAATCTGGTCTTTGATGGGTTCTTCCTGCCCAAAAGACGTGGAAAGTGCTATACATTTCATTGTTTTCATTCGTCCCGACATATTGTTAGTGAAACGGAAATTTCAGAACTGCTGCATCTGAAAATGAAGCAACTAAATCGAATAAAATTCGTAATGACCTGCGTTGTGTTCTTTCAAAACCCCTCCACGCATCCAAGAACTGGTAATAAAAAGAAAAAAAATCACAGATTTACCATTGACTGTAATCTTCTACAGATTAAAATGAGTTATAATGATTTAATTCTCTTCTGAACTCTTTGCTTACTTTTGTTCTTTCGTGACATAGTTTGTAAAATAATTTGTTATGAATATAATTTTTAAAAAAAACAACTTTTATTCAAGTTTTAAAATGCATCACCTTTCTATATGGCCATCAAATCTACTGTTTTATTGCAAAAATAATCTAAGCAAATGCGTATATTAAAAAAACAAAAAACATTTTCAGTATTACATACATGTATTTGGAAATGACTGCCAATCTCAAAAAGAGGGCGATAACATTCTGAAATATTCTTTTCTACTCTAGGCACAAGGACTGAAATTTAGGGGATGGGGCCAGTCGATGAGATCAACTCCAGTACGTAACTGGTACTTAATTTATCGATTCCGAAAGCATGAACGACAAAGTCGACCTCGGCGGAATTTGAACTCAGAACGAAACGGCAGACGAAATACCTATTTCTTTACTACCCACAAGGGGCTAAACACAGAGAGGACAAACAAGGAGAGACAAACGGATTAAGTCGATTATATCGACCCCAGTGCGAAACTGGTACTTAATTTATCGACCCCGAGAGGATGAAAGGCAAAGTGGACCTTGGCGGAATTTGAACTCAGAACGTAGCGGCAAACGAAATACCTATTTCTTTATTACCCAGAAGGAGCTAATCACAGAGGGGACAAACAAGGACAGACATAGGTATTAAGTCGATTACATCGACCCCAGTGCGTAACTGGTACTTAATTTATCGACCCCGAAAGGATGAAAGGCAAAGTCGACCTCGGCGGAATTTGAACTCAGAACGTAACAGCAGACGAAATACCGCAAAGCATTTCGCCCGGCGCGCTAACGTGTCTGCCAGTTCGCCGCCTTGACATCTGAAATATTGCAAAATATAACTCTCCCCAAGCACAAAAAGAAAATTATTAAATGTTATTCATTTCTTTATTTTGACCAGTTATTTAATGCAATCCTTCGTCGCCTGCGTGCGACTTTCTGAACCCAGTGAACCACGTCTGCGACTCCAGTTGGAACTCTTTCAAAAATTATTCACTTTATTGTCGCTAAATATCATTGAAAATACATGAACGTCACAACGCAACACAGCCCACCGTTTTACCGCCCAAAATTCGTGGATCCGAGCGCACTTGTAAAAATATAGTAGTTTGAATTCAAATTTTGAAGCATTTCGTGTATTTTAGGCATCATCACTTCTACAAGTTATCAGTTTAAGTGCAACAGAGTTATTTCCCTTAAGTAGAACTATACGTGCGTGTTTTTTTCTGCATCGTGCATCAGTCACACCCTTCTCGCTCTTACAGCTCTCTCTCTCTCTTTCTCCTTCTCTTTTCCTCTCTCGGTTACTCTCTCCCTCTTTCTAACTTCGTCTTTTTCCCCCGATCCATCCCTCTTGAAACGCATTAATCTGCCGTCACTCTCTCACTCTCCCCCTCAACGATTGCCATTCACGTACGCCCTCACGCAAAGTCGCTTCTGCCTTCTCTCTCCTTCCTCTCTGTCTATCTTCCTTTCCATTTCCTTTCTCTGTCTCTCTCTCTCTCTCTCTCTTTTTTTTCTCTTCCTTTTTTCCTCTGAACACGTTAGTCTCCCCTTCACTCTTTCACTCCCACCTTCACCGAAAGCCACTCACACATTGACTCTCTCTCTCCTTTTCTCTCTCTCTCTCCTCTCTCTCTCTCTCTCACTCTCACTCAATCGCTTTCACTCATCTGCCTGTCTGTCTCTCTATCTCTACGTTGGTCTCACTCATAGTTGAATGTTCAGAAAAACATGGCTGACACGGAGAACATTCCTCTGAAAGGAGTCCAGCGCCGGGGAGCTTTACGCCAGAAAAATGTATTCGAGGTGAAAAATCACAAATTTGTTCCCCGATTTTTCAAGCAGCCGACTTTTTGTAGTCACTGCAAGGATTTTATTTGGTATGTCAGTTAATTTCTATTTGTCTATCTTTACAATTCTAAGGAAAAATCACTGTCTGTACATGTATATATATATGTGTGTGTGTGTGTGTGTGTGTGTGTGTATGTATTGTATGTGCGAATAGTTGTTGATATCCCTCTCAACTCACTTTGCTTCTCTGCTTCATGTATGTAACTCTAAAGTCTAAAAAACACTGACAGTGCGATCGGGAAAGAGATAGACAGAGAGAGAAGTAGATGGATCGCTAGATTGACAATATATATATATGTGTGTATATATATATATATATATATATATATATAGTATGTGTGTACATACGTGAGTGAGTGAGAGAGAGAGAGGAGAGAGATTGCGAGACGGATGGATAAAAAACATTGATATATAAATCCATAGCTTGACAGATAATTATAAATGTATATACATAGAAAGACATGCAGTTTGTGTTCTTTTATTGGTTTTTTATGGTTTTTTTTTTCTTCCCATATCTTTTTATTTATCTCGACGGTGTTTTTTGCTCCGGTTTTACTTCACCAACAACAATAAAAAGGCATCAACTTACTACTACTGCTGTTACTTTTAGAACAACCCCACCAAACACCACTTTTCGGTGCCCAAACATCGGCACCAACCACAAACTCTCACCACCCTCACGTCTCCTCAACACTGCCCATCATCATCATCATCATCATCATAACCATCAATCTTGTCGTTCCTCTTCAGCATTCCTTCATCATCA
The DNA here is from genome assembly GCF_006345805.1 of Octopus sinensis. Taxonomy (NCBI): domain Eukaryota; kingdom Metazoa; phylum Mollusca; class Cephalopoda; order Octopoda; family Octopodidae; genus Octopus; species Octopus sinensis. The sequence goes on along the minus strand of NC_042999.1, from coordinate 164,828,271 downwards.
TCATCATCATCACCATCGTTGGTGCCTTTGACTTGATCTCAAGTGCGCGTGTGTCTACATACATCGTTGAAAAAGTACTGGATACTATAATAGATAGGTGTGTGCGCGTAAAACTGTAGATGTGTGTAATATGTATCGACGCACAAATTGTATGTATTTGTATGTGACTGCGTGTGGTGCGTGTTTGCGTATATGTATGTATGTGCCTCTGTTTCAGTGTCTATATCTGAAAGAATTCTATGTATGTGTGAACGAACCTATGTCTGTATATGTTCTTTATATTGCATCTATGTTTGTACGTGTCTGTATTTGTAAATACCTTTATGTATGCCGTATGTGCCTAATATACATGCTTGTATCTACATGCCTATAAGTGTAAACAAGCGTCTGAAGTGTGGGTTTATATATATGTAAACATAAGAGTGTTGGTATGTGTCGATGTGTAAATATGTGTTTGTGCCCACAGAATTCCAGTATCTATCTATCTATCTATCTATCTATCTATCTATCTATCTATCTATCTATCTATCTATCTATCTACCTCTCTCTCTCTCTATCTATCTATCTATATGTCTGTTTATCTATCTATCCATCTATCTATCTATCTATCTATTTATCTATCTATCTATCTATCTATCCATCTATTTATCTATCTATCTATCTATCTATCCATCTATCCATCTATTTATCTATCTATCTATCTATCTATCTATCTATCTATCTATCTATCTATCTATCTATCTATCTATCTATCTATCTGTCTATCTACAGCTATTGAACGAAATGTTCTAACATCAACAAATATCCTTATTAGCTATTAATGAAATATGTACCAGTTACATACTGTTTGCCGATTCACTTGACTACACCTACCCCTGCAAACGAGAGTGGCTTTGTGCCAATGTAAGAGACTGTAGTAGTAGTAACAACACTATCAAATGGCAGAAACGGTAGAGAGCCAGACTAAAATACCTTTCGGTATTTAGTTTCTTTTTGACTTTTCCGAGTTCAAATCCAGTCGCGGTCGACTTTGTTTTCATTTTTCCAGAGCCAGTAAAATGAATATCCCCGTGATATCCAACCAGTGGTTTTGGAACTTATTTGTCGCGGAACCCTTATGACAATTTCCCGAAAACCGCATAACCCCATACCTATATTCACAGACAACCCTCGCCACCCAAAATTTTAATAGGAAATTGAAGTAAAACAAAATTGTTATTGGGAAGAATATACTGATAGTGATACATGCGTGTGTGTGTGTGTGCGTATTGTTTGAATAAAATGGTTAACGCTGTTTTCATTATTAAATTTTATTAAAAGATATTTCGTAGAAATCGAGAATTTTTTTCGCGGAACACCGGAGTTCCTTGTAACTCATATTGGTTTAATAGACTGTAATAGATTATACTCTTTGTCAAAAGCCTGTGGCCCTATATCCGTGTTTAAAAGTACTTGTTGGTGGTGGTGTCAATATTGTATTATAAGGCGGCGAGCTGGCAGAAATGTTAGCGCGCCGGGCGAAATGCTTAGCAGTATTTCGTCTGCCGCTACGTTCTGAGTTCAAATTCCGCTGAGGTCGACTTTGCCTTTCATCCTTTCGGAGTCGATTAAATAAGTACCAGTTACGCACTGGGGTCGATATAATCGACTTAATCCGTTTGTCTGTCCTTGTTTGTCCTCTCTGTGTTTAGCCCCTTGTGGGTAGTAAAGAAATACGTTCTGAGTTCAAATTCCGCCGTGGTCAACTTTGCCTTTCATCCTTTCGGGGTCGATAAATTAAGTATCAGTTACATACCGGGGTCAATCTAATCCCCCAAAATTTCGGGCCATGTACCTACAGTAGAAAAGAATATTGTTTTTGTTGTTGCTAGCCCTCAGGGCGGAATGCTTAGCCATATTTCGCCTGTTGCTACGTTCTGAGTTCAAATTCTACTGAGGTCGAATTTGCCTTTCATCCTTTTGGGGTCAATAAATTAGGTACCAGTGAAACACTGGGATCGATGTAATCGCCTAGTCCCCTCTCCCCACATTTCAAGCCTTGTGCCTTTAGTAGAAAGGATTATGATTATTATTATTGTTGTTGTTGTAAGTTAAGGCAGAATCGTTGGCACGCTGGTCAAACGGCATTTTGGCCGTCTTTACGTTCTGAGTTCAATTTCCGCTGTGGTAAACTTTGTTTTTCATCGTTTCAGGGTCGATAAATTAAGTACCAGTCAAGTACTGGGGTTGATGTAATCGACTAGCGCTCTCCCCACCTTTACGTTCTAAGTTCAAACCCCACCGAAGTCGACTTTGCCTTCCATCCCTTCGGAATCGATAAAATAAGTACCAATCAAGTACTGGTGTGGATGTAATCGACTTCCCCCTCCCCTCAAAAACTATTGATCTATGTCAAAATTTGAAACTGTTATTATTATTGTTGTTTCGGGAGTCAATAATTACCAGTGAAGCACTGGGGGTCGATGTAATTGACTAGTCTCCTCCCCCAAAATTTCAGGCCTTGTGCCCTTAGTTGAAAGGATTGTTATTGTTGTTGTTATTAAATATGTCAGCTGAGTCTATCTTGAAGATCGACCTTCCTGTGGTAAGAAACAGCGGGCTATCTTCTGTTTCGTACTTGCTACGGCGAAGGAAGTTGTTACCTTGGAGAACATAGCGTTTCCTCTCAAGCCAAACCTTCATTTATTTTTTTCAAGTACCACTTAAAAGGTTAAGGTACAGACTGAGCTAAGGATAGAGATAGAGAGAGGGGTGAGTAGGAAACTCTCCCCTGGCTAGTAAATTTTATGAAATTTGGATAGAGTGGGGGAACTAGTGTTGTTAAATGGGTCTCTTCTATGCAGCTAGACTGGCGACAAAAAGTGGAAAAAGGCACTTGTCTTTGGTGTGTTAGGGTAATTCAGGTTTGATATGCGTGAGTACCGCATGTTGCCTTATGTGGTTGTTCACCATTGCAGCGATGCTCGTTGCTTTGTTGCTATTCACTGTCATTACTATTTTATTTTATCAACGTACTTTTATTGTCTTGATCTCACCTTTCTACTCGATGTAAACCCATCGTTCTCTTTCTTGTATGTTCTTTCCATTTCTATATCACTTTTGTACTATCGCCGACGTCTAGACAGTAAAGAAATTATCAATAAGCTTTTTTATTTTCTCCCTATGAAACTTAGACGTTGAGATTCGTCGTTATCGTTGTTGTTACGTTGATTTTAGATGCCAGTTCTCCTCCCCCTCCTTAAAATTTGGTTCTGCTCTTGAGGGCTGTTATCGTTCATGTTGATCGAACACATGTATGTTTGGGAGTTATCATTCAAATCAAATACCAGTTATATGTGTGTGTATATATATATATATGTGTATATATATATATATATATATATATTATATATATATATATATATATGTGTGTGTGTGTGTGTGTGAGAGAGACTCATTGCTTTGAAATCATTATTGACACTTCCGATCCAGGTGCAATGTGGTGGTATTACCGGCATCCCTACGTTACAGAAGAGTGGCATTGCTGATAATATTACCGTAAAGTGCAATTTTGTTACACATATTTTTCCAAAGTCAGTGGAAAACAGATTTCATGTTACAGGATTCTACGTTACGGCAAGATTTTCAGACAAACAACGTTTCCGTAACGCGGAGATGCTGTATATTGGTCGAAGGCTGGCAGCCAATCATTTGAGGTCAAAACGCACATTCTGAAGTTGAACGTTTTAAGCGAAAAAACTCAGGAATTATTTCTCATCACAACAATTTATTTGCTTGAAACATGGAATCGATTATTTTCACAAGTTTAACCAGAAAGTGAGGAACACGTTTTTTCACAAAAACACATACAAAATAGTCACTGAAAAATTTTTCTGAACTTTGTTGTCGAAGATTCAGACTCAACTAAACAAAGCATCACTCTTAATTCCTAATTTCTTCTCACCTTTAATCTTCAGCCATATTGCAGACTGCAATGCTGCAATATTTACCTTCCATCACACCTTTAGCAAACAACAGAAAACGTGATTTTTGTGGGTTTTTTTTTAATATTCGTTTGTTGTTTTGCACGCTGGCAGCAACCATAGAAAGACATTGGATTGCTTCGCTGTTAAAATCTCGGCTGTGACTTTCTGGTGTATATCGAGTGGAAAGATTTAAGACTTGTTTATTACTAGGATCCCCACTGATCATGCTCTAATGTTTTTTACAAGTGGGAAGGCTGTAAGTTTCGAAAAACCAATGAACAAAATGCCGTATTTAAAATGCAGTTAAGAGCTTTTTTTTTTTTTATTTATCCACCACCCTGGCAAAAAAAAAGTGGGGGGGGGGATTATATTGTTGCAAATTCTGCGTTCCTGCAGAGAAAAAGGCGGGGCTGGGAACAAAATTTTCACTAATATTTTGATGAGAGCTGGTATTTGTCCCTTGAAGAAACACTGCCATATTCGACAAGGATTCTCAAGGAATCTTTGTCGAATATGGCAGTTTGCAACATCCAAGCAATTTCTCAGGAAGAAAATGCAGAAGTTTGGAATCGATCTTCCTTTCCAGTATTCTCACTGATTGGAATTGCAGCTCCTTTAGCAATGAGAATAGTTTTGCCGTCGTAAATACACGAACCTCAGTCGAGGATTATATTGCGCTGGTCACGACCGTTCTGTCAAGCTTCCATACAAAAATACTGAAACTTGCCACACCCACAAAAAGAGCATGTCGATTGCAAAGAGCTGCAACATCGCCATTTCTAAGATTAACTTTAAAGTAGCTCAACGACAATAAATGCACTTGGAAAAAGAAAAAGAAAAAAAAAGGCTGTCTCTGTAAAAGTGGGCCAACGATTTTGCACGGTTTAGTTAGTTTGTCTAGTTTCATTGATGTGAATAATTGCCTTTCAACATCTCATCTGTGACTTCAAATTGGCGTAGTAACTCCATCTTAACTGACTGTTTCTTCGTTTTCCTGTATTTTAAACAAGGTTTTGTTTTTTTTCTTTATACCTAGGTATGAAAGGGTTTTGAAATGGTTTTTTTTTTCTTTGCTTTGTTTTTTGGTCTATAATTCTGGAATATATCCTTCTGAAACGACATGACTGTTATATTTAAACTCGGAGATCACTATCAAAGGTTTCTTTTTTTCTTTTTTTTGTGTGTGTGTGTGTGTGTGTGTGATAGTTATACTCTGAGTTTAAATATAACAGAAAAAATATTGTTATTCGACTTATAACTATGTTCGTAACACGTATTTCCCCCACCTATACAATTATTTGAAACCAATTACAATTAAATCTTGCCGCTTTCTCTGATTGGTGAAATATTTATTAAGAAAAAGATTAAGCAGGTCTTTGATGATCAAGTTATTGACTCCACGCTCTCAAAATTGTGAACACGAGCGATAGTAGTAAGAAACAATAAACAACGCCTTGTTACGAACTATTCACTAACAATAGGTTGCTATTCTGCTTTCTAGATGCCTATCCAATCTATTTCCTGTCATAAATTCTTTATGAAAGCAGCATTTCTGTGTGTGGGGGGGGGGGGGGTGGATTCGGGTCTGAAGGCAGAGCATCTTCACAGGTGAGATTGATGTTGTTGACGTTGCGCTTTGATTATTGAAAGTTGACGCCTACAAGGAATGATGTGCAGTAAGAAAGTTCCAGAGAGGCGATGTTCCGAAAAGAAAGGACTGGGTGTATCGGTTAGTACGGGGCCTAGGGTGAATACGATATGGATGCTGAGAAGAGAGATGAGTGAGTCGAGAATACTTGAGAAGAGATGGCAGAAGATCAACCAGCCCAAGGAGCAGAGGCTATTGTTGTTTCGGTAGAAAGAGGTTAGAGCATGTCTGTGAGCTAGTTACTTTGTATATTTGTGAGTAACTTCATGCCAGTCATGTCGAGCATACTATCAGATTCCACTTTGAAACGACAATAAAAGATAGACTACATTTCAAGATGTTGAACGCTTATTCAGTTTACAAGAAAAGCCTTTGCTGTGACTGATGCTGTGAGCACTTCTCAAAGAGTGAGGAAAAGTATAATTACCGACATTGATATAAAAAGATTTGACACCTTCCTCGGCCATGTTATTGTTGGCAAAACTATTGAGGAGCTCGATAAGGACATGGTTTCATTGATTTCACGTTCTCAGAAACCTCACATATATTTAAACAAGGCAATTTTCTTTCCTACCAAACACACCTTTGCTTCCTAGGAGACGCATACAAAAACGTAATTCTCTGCAACCTGACATGGAAGATTTGAAATCTGTTGTTGAATACCCAATGTCAAGCAATGCTAAACAACTACAACGTCTACAAAGTTTGTTAAGTTACAACCTTTTCTCCTTTCTTAGATGTTATTCATCTACTTAATGCTTCAATGTTTAATCTTTATCTTACCGAAATTCCACTACATGCTGAAACTGCTTTTGGTGGACAGTTATGGATATCTTTCACGGTATAATAAACCTGTTGCTTTCTTCTCCAGAATTCTTTATCAGTCTGAACCTGAACAAAATATTCATCAATTGGATAGGAAATAGCAACTATCATAGAAAGTGTTTAGAAATGGTGCTTTAATTTTTTTTTTTTTCACTTCGAGGCTGTTTTATATTACACATTGCTCAACGAGCGATCTCATCTATATTTAGTCACAAAAGAGACGAGGAAATGAAGAATAAGTTTCTTCCTAGCCGCATGGTATTGTTATCACTCTACAATTATGACATCCGACACATACCTGACAAAGATAACACAGCTGCTAATTCTCTTACCAACTGTTCCTTCATACCATCTGTGGAATCACGGATTTACATAAAGTTTTGTGTCATCCTGGAGTGATTTGATTATGAATGTCGAAGCTAAGAAATGGCTGATACTTGTGCATGTTAAAAACGAAACAAACTTTTAGAATTGATTTCAAATTTTGGTACGAGGCTACCAATATCGGGGGAGGGGTACGCCTATCACATCGACTCCCAATGTTCAACTGATACTTATTTTATCGATCCCGGAAGGATGAAAGGTGAAGTTGACCTCGGCAGAAGTTGATTGTAAAGACGGAAGAAATGCCGCGAAGCATTCTGCTTGGCGGGTTAATGATTCTGCCAGTTCGCCGCCTTATTATATTCTTAGAATTGACACCACAATATTACCATCCTTCTCATGCCAAACTTAAGAAGGGATCAGGCTGAAAAGTTCCTGGCTTTTGTTAAAAGAAAATACAGGAGGATCAGTTAATTATGATTTTAGTCAACATATTCCCCTCTCAGATTCACATTTATTGCAGCAGTCCTTCAGTTTTTCTAAGCTCTGTAAAAGAACTGGGAAGGTTGGGCCTCCAACCAGGCCTTTCGTGACAGCCTTAAAGGCAGGAACTTTCCAGCACTCCCTCGTAACGCATCCACACATTTGAGCATCTCAGTGACGGCTTCAGAGGTCTTCTACCATCGTCTAACTGACACGTTTACTTGTTTGTGTTTATAAACTCCAATATTTACATGTGACAACTCCTTTAGTAAGTCGCTAATATTTTAAAATATAGTCTTCATGTTTGTTACCCCAACTTCAGTCCAACCAGATCGAGAATAATAATCAGACTTCATCGCAGTAATCTCTTATTATAAAAGGCAGATTTTAGCTGCCTCCCTTTGGGAGTTATACAAATCTACAATATAGGATTTCTTCAATTACAATTTACCTAGCATTTTTAAGAGTACAATGCATCGCGTCATGCCAGGTCCAGTTTTTAAAATTTAAACTCCAATTAAGCAAAATTTACAGAAAACTCACATTCTGGTGTGTGTATCAAATGCTTTTCTTAGTCTGGTTTACACCACACGCAAACGCACACACACAGTGGGCAACGAATAAAATGAAAGTAAATAGCGACAGAGTGATTTGAGGAAGACTAAACTGAAAGTATTCTGTCTATGACGCTGATAGATACATGAGTAAAATGTATGGGAAGCTAAGAGCTAAGAGTGAGTGAAAATGTTCTTGGAAGAGAGTAAATAGCGAGAGAGAGAGTGATTTGAGGAAGACTTTACATTAAATAACGGTAGTGGCTTGTGTTAGAAATAAAGTAAACATACATACATACATACATACATACATACATACATACATACATACATACACACACACACACACACACACCACACACACACACACATACATACATACATACATACATACATACATATACATACATACATACATATACATACATACACACACACACACACACAGTATTGAAGCTTGAGAACAATCAGATACATTTGCAACACATCTGTTGAAAATATTATTGTTCACACACATACATATACATATATACATACAGACAGACAGACAGATAGACACACACACACACACATGATCCAGCATGGCCACAACCTCAAGGCTGAAACATATAAAACAATAACAGAATATAAATGTGTGCAAAGTACAAGAAATATTAATGCAGTATATGGGGATTGGACAATAAGCGTAAGGCAGTGTCAATGGTGGTTCCAGAAATCCCGAGCCATAAACTACAGCCTAGAAGACGAGCCTCATCCTGAAAGATCTGTAGAACTCGACAAGGACATCCTGAAAACCCTGGTGGAACAAAATCTCATCGTAACTGTTGAGGAACTAGCAGAGAAGCTTTGATTTGGTCATTCAACCATTCATTGAGACCTGTGTGTTATCGGAAAAGTCAGCAAATTGGGTCAATGGGTTCCTCACGAACTTTCCGAGTCTAATTGCATGCAGAGAGTGAATGTATGCTTTTCTTTGCTGTCACATCTCACCACTACTGCGCTATGTATATCTATATATATAAAACTGTAGTTGTGTGAGTGTCTGTCCCCTTCGATTTAGATTCCTAACTACTCCCACATTTTGCGGTGCAGTTTAACCAAATTCGGGTAGCTTATAGTCGTGATTCATATCGAGCCCGTCTGAATATTAGCGCGCGTCTACGATGAGTCTACGATTTAAAAATAATTTAACATCATTTTTATTCCATTTTAATGCATAATTTTTCGTGTGTCGATGGCGGCGGAGTTGGCGTCCACGCTCACACCTGCACCTGTGGGGAAGGGAGTGTAAGGAAATCAACGTCGTAATGCGTTGTCAAGGAGACCAGTGTTCTTTTAGAACAACGACTTCATGGCTTGAAGACACCAAAACAGAAATGGCTAAGAAAGCGTCTACATGAGTCTACGATTTAAAAAAAAATTTACCATCGTTTTTTTTCCATTTTAATGCATTTTTTCGCTATTATATAAGGGAAGTAACTCTCTAAAAATGTCTACGATGAGTCAACGATTTTTAAAAAAGTTTACCATCATATTTTTTCAATTTTTAATGCATTTTTTGCTATATAACTATATAAGCATTTTTAGAGAGTTATAGCCAAAAAGGCTATAACTCTCTAAAAATGCTTATATAGTTATTTCCCTTACAAACCCGAGCAACGCCGGGCGATACTGCTAGTGACCAATAAAATTATTTACAATGTAACTAATTTGATCGATTTCCAGCGGATCTCTGCCTTTCAGATGGGATTTGTCTTTAGTTGAAATAGTGTCATCTGAGTGTTTGATTCTTGGCATTTGTTTATCGTCGCCACACGCACGCACACACACACACACGAGAGAGAGAGAGAGAGAGAGAGAGAGAGAGAGAGAGAATGTAAGGAAAACTTAGAGCAATCGATATTATAGATACGTAGATAGATCGATATGCATTATATATATTTATATATAGGGAGAGAGCGAGAGACATTGTTGACCGTTAAACCGCTGTACTGGCAGACAGGGCTGAGGTCAATAAAATCAGCCATTTGGTGATTGTAATGTGTGCGTTTGTGTGTGTATATGAGAGTTTATATTTATGTCAGACTGACAGATCCAGTAGTTACTGGTAGAATAGATTGTTGGCAGTTTATCTAGTTGAAACGACCAATAAAACAGTTTTTAAGTGTTGTCTTTCTATTAGCGTAAGTTCAAATCCTACGAGAGTCTACCTTCCTTTTATTCTCATGTGATCTGTAAAATAAAACATTTAAATTCTCCTTTATCCAAAATGATCGGGACAGGGCGTGTTTCTTGGTTTACTAAAGATGATTGCATGTTCGCATGTAAAACATGGGACAGCTTGGAGATGGAACTCAAATCTAAACATATTTTATCCATTTGCATTTCATAATTCAGCATATATTCTGTGAAAGTAGTTTTGAATAAATATGACGCTAGTTTCGCACAATAGGTAGCAGTTTCACTTTAATAGTTCTTTTCATCGAAACAAACCTGACTTTTACACGTTCGCACGGCCCTAGGCAGGTAACGAAAATCATAGCAGCTAATGTCGCTACGCGTGACTTCGCTTTCTGGAATTTTCATTTTCGGATTTTGGGAGATTTCAGAAATTCTGATAAAGGATTATCAACTATAATCATCATCATCATCAATAATATTAATACGCTAACTTTGTTTTTGTACGTACCTGATGTGTGTGTCACACTTACTTCAAAGAAGTGGCAAAGCGAGAGAGACGAGGACATAGAGGAAGTAAGAGAGAAAGAGAGAGGGAGAGAGAGAGAGTGAAAGGGACAGTGAGTGGTGACGGCGTTCGTTTTGTGTTTTTAAATGTTTATCACATCGCAGGGGAAGTAAATACATAGATACATATACACATTGTCAAATCAAAAGCGGGAGGGAAGATGGATACAAAGGGAGTGAGAGAGGTAGTTCATACATAAATCCAAAGAAAAGTTCATAAATAGATACATGCGCACAGCAAATATTGGATGTCAATTTCACTTTTCATTACCACACGAAGATGAAATTATCTGAGTATTTCTCTCACATGCATAACATAAACGTAGTTCTCAGGGAGATTCAACCTCACACAGAATATGACAAGGCTGGCCCCTTTGAATTACAGCTAGAACTCGAGACATATATATATATGAATGTATTTGTGTGTGTGTATAGTTTAGGTTAGTTAAAACATGTTTGCAATAATAAGTGTCGCATGGTAGAAATAAACGCAATTACCAAACTTTCATTCATAAATTCATTTATTATTTCGTACGTGAAGGTTCTTTGAATATGTACGATGTATTTTGATGTTAAATAGTAATACCGTTTACGTTTGTGTAACAGATATTTTGGTTGGATTATATAGTCATTGGTGTTACATTACTTTCTATATTCTGTAGCTGTTACAATATACTTTTCTAGGCCTAAACTTTTTATGGGACAGTTGATTAAATCGACTCCAGTACACAACTGGTACTTAATTTATCGACCCTGAAAGGACGAAAGGCAGAATTTGAACTCAGAACATTTCTCATGGCACCAGTACACTGTTTACAGATGCTTACACTTTTTATGTTTTCCGTGAATTTTTCACGGATCCAGCTAGTGATAATTATTTTATGTCATTTCACTTGAGTATGTAGTCTTGTGCAAAATATGAGATTTATAACTAGTGCAATAGAACTAGTGCTGTCAATCTAGTGCTGCGAACCAGTTTCAATTACTAATTCAAAATTTCTTCACTCCAATATCATCACTAATGTCTGTAAGAATGTCATAACCAAAGTTGCTTCCGAATTTCTTCTTTAGAGCTTCATAATAATACAGAAATTGTTACTTAATAATTCTTTCTACTATAGGCCTGAAATTTTGGAGGAGGGGACTAGTCGATTACATCAACTCCAGTACTCAACTGGTACTTAATCTATCGACCCCGAAAGGATGAAAGGAAAGTCGACCTCGGCAGAATTTGAACTCAGAACGTAGCGACGGGCGAAATACCTATTTCTTTACTACCCACAAGGAGCTAAACACGGAGAGGACAAACAAGGACAGACAAACGGATTAAGTCGATTATATCGACTCCAGTGCGTAACTGGTACTTATTTAATCGACCCCGAAAGGATGAAAGGCAAAGTCAACCTCGGCGGAATTTGAACTCAGAACGTAGCGGCAGACGAAATACCGCTAAGCATTTCGCCCGACGTGCTAACGTTTCTGCCAGCTCACCGCCTTAATAATAATAATGAGGAGGATGATGATTTAAAATTTTGCTACAAGGGCAGACATTTTGCAGGAGGGGATGTATCGATTACATCGACTTCAGTGTTCAACTGGTAATTTATCGATACCGAAGGATGAAAGGCAAAGTCGACCTCGGCGGAATTTGAACTCAGAACGTAGAGACGAGCGAAATACCGCTAAGCATTTAGTCCGACGTGCTAATGAATCTGCCAGCTCACCGCCTTAATAATAATTCTTTTATTTGTTTCAGTCATTTGACTTCGGCCATGCTGGAGCACCGCATTTGGTCGAGGAAATCGACCCTATGACTTATTCTTTGTACGCCTAGTACTTATTCTATCGGTCGCTTTTGCCGATGTTGGGGGGGACAAACATAAACTCACAAATACACACACATACACACATATATATATATACGACGGGCTTCTTTCAGTTTCCGCCTACCAACTCCACTCACAAGGCTTTGTTCGGCCCGAGGCTATAGTAGAAAACACTTGCCCAAGGTGCCACGCAGTGGGACCGAACCAAGAACCAAGAACCATGTGGTTGGAAGCAAGCCACTTACCACACTGCTACCCCTGCGCCACTTACCACTCAGTCACTCCAGTTAAACATAATAATAATAATAATAATAATAATAATGTTTTCTTTATTAGCCACTAAGGGTTCACAAAAAAAAAACGTTCGGAGGGTACAGGAAAATACAATGTGGGGCTACATAAAAGTTTTGTGAAAAAGTAAAAAGATTACAAAAGAAGCTACTCGTAGAAACCCTACAAAACCACGCCCTAACTACTTGGGCAAGTGTCCTCTCCACGTCGTCTATAGGCGCATGTTAAGAGTAGGCCCGTTCACTTGTACCATTTTTGTCACATTCATTCACCTTTCAATAAAATTACTGGTGGTGGAGAGCGACACTTCTCTCTGTACCCTTATTTTCCCTTTCAAATAAAGCTTGAATGAGTTAAAAACTTGGTCAAAGAGGAAAGTGTCTTTCAATTTGGTCCAGCCCTTTTAATCTGGTCCACCACACAACCTCTTTTGCCACCAGACAAAGTATAGTTAGGGCTATAATACAGGTACTATTCATTTTTGTCAGCTAGGCAGACTGGAGCAACGTGAAATAAAGTATCTTGCTCAAGGACACAACGCGTCGCCGGGAATTGAACTCACGACCTTACAACCGTGAGCCGAATGCCCTAACCACTAAGCCACGCGCCTTCACACACACACATAAACGTGTGTGAGTCATTTTGTGTGTTTGTCCCCATCACCGCTTGACAATCGGTGCTGGTGAGTTTATGTACCCGTAATTTAGCAGTTCAGCAAAGAGAGCGGTAGAATAAGTACTGCAGTCGAGTTATTCGACCAAAAATTCTTTAAGTCTGTGTCCCAGCATGGCCGCAGTCCAATGACTGAAGCAAGAAAAGGTCAAAGATATATGTCCGTCGTACCGAAGCTGTTACGTCTCAATGCAGAGACGTAACGTATTAACTGAGACATCGTAGGTTCTTTTTTCTTTGATTTTGTTAATTCTATCATTAAATGCCTTGCAGGATATCATCCGTTTCTGTTTTTTATTAACGTCTTAAGTTCACATCCCGTCCAGTTGAACATTATTACCTTTCCTCTTTCAAGAGTCGATAAAATTAAGTGCTAGTCTAGTAATATTGGCTCAATATAATCCAACTGGCAAAATCATTAACGCGTTGCACAAAATGCTTAGTTACATTTCTTTCGACTCTTAACGCTCTGAGTTCAAATCCCGCCGAGGTCAACTTTGTCTTGTCATTCTTTCGAGGTCGGTAAAAATAAAGTACCTGTTAAGTACTGGGGTTAATGTAACCGACTTGACCCCTCCCAGCTCCATTGCTTTTTAGGCCTTCCTGATCGTTGTGCCACATGAACATATATGTCTCTCTATTTTCTCTCTGTCGCTATCTCTCCCTTTCTCCTTTACCTCGTGCTGACACGTGACCCGTGGCCAACTTTCCTTCTTTCCCTCCCCTTTTCACACCGACCGCCCAGCCATTCGGTCGCAAAAAATTCCCATCTATTTCCATATCCTTTAGGATTTCTTCTAATGTGCTATCTACCATTCTTGTCTTTTTGGCCTTAGGGTTGTATTTTGCTCATTTCCTATTTATTTCGTCTTTGTCCATCAGTCTTTTTTACTCTCGTATGTCCACTCTGTGTTGTTTTGTTTGCTTGAGGCCCAGCATTCTCTGCGACTTTCGCAGGCACCACCAATATGGAAAGTTCTCAGTCTTATCATTAATAGTGCGAAACTGTGTATTACCATTTTGGTTGATAACTGATGAAGAATAAGGGGCCTCTTTGTGTCTGTCTCCCGTCCGGTTGTATCCCCAATATACGTATACGTTTTTTATCGTTATTTACAATGCATTTTTATTTCATTTATTAAGTAACGGTATGCACACTGGACTTTTTTAACAGTAAGTTTATATGTGTGTGTGTGTGTGTGTGAAGGCGCGTGGCTTAGTGGTTAAGGCATTCAGCTCACGGTCGTAAGGTCGTGAGTTCAATTCCCGGCTACGCGTTGTGTCCTTGAGCAAGACACTTTATTTCACGTAGCTCCAGTTCATTCAGCTGGCAAAAATGAGTAGTACTTATATTTCAAAAAGGGGCCAGCCTTGTCACATTCTGTGTCATGCCGAAGTTCTCAGTGAACTATGTAAAGGGTACACGTGTCTGTAGAATGCTCAGCCACTTGCACGTTAATTTCACAAGTAAGCTGTCCTGTTGATCCGATCAACTGGAACCCTCGTCGTCGCAACCGACGAAGTGCCAGCCATATAAATAACAGGTTTCTTTTAGTTTCCGTCTACTAAATCCATTCACAAGGCTTTGTTCGGTCCAAGTTGAAGATATTTACCCAAGTTGCCACGGAGTGAGACTGAACCCGGAACCATGTGGTTGGGAAGCAAACTTCTAACCACATGGTCACGCATGCGCCGTCTATGATTAGAATGTCATAGGAAACAATCGCAAGACGAATTCTTCAAGTTGAGCTTACCGAAAGGAGGACTGGAGGTAGACCAAGAACGAAATGCTTAGATAATATCGATAGTCTCAGCTGGTCACGCTTGAGAATCCAGCAGGAAAATGTAATAACAACTGCTTTTGATAGGACCCTATGGAGGAGGTGCCTGAGGACCCAACTCCAATGACCCTCTCAGGAATAATGGATGGACACTGGGCAATGTAGTCCGAGGTAAAAATGACTGAAAAGATGAAATAATCATCGCTGAATCCTGTTTAACTGGCGCTAAATAACACTATACTTTGTCTGGTGGCCTTAGCAAAAGAGGTTGTGTGTTGGACCAGATTAAAAGGGCTGGACCAAATTGTGTCCTTGAGCAAGACATTTTATTTCACTTTGCCCCAGGATAATCAGCTGGCAAAATGAGTAGTACCTGTATTTCAAAGGGCCAGCCTTGTCACACTCTGTGTCACGCTGAATCTTCCCGAGAACTACGTTAAGGGTACACGTGTCAGTGGAATGCTCAGCCACTTGCACGTTAATATCACGAACAGGCTGTTCCGTTGATCGAATCAACTGGAACCGTCATCGTCGTAACCGACGGAGTGCTCCTCCACACACTCACACACACACATATAATCAACGTAAAATTAGAAGGTACGAGAAAATGAAAATAACCTACCACGCTACAGTTCTGAGGTGTTTAGAAATATTTCCGATGCGCACGCGTTTATAAATATATAAATGTATAAAAGAAAATAGAACTCAAACATGAGTATTTATATTATTTTATCATTTATTCATATTATCAGAAATTACAACCTGATTCATAGATTTCGTTATTGGAGTTTATCAAACTTAGATTAAGTGACAGTGGACGAAACTGTCGCCTCTTGAGTTACACTATTGCTTACGCTAATTTAATAATAATTTCAAATTTTGGCACAAGGCCAGTAGCATTTACGAGGGAAGTGATGTGTCGATTTCAGCGACGCCAGCCTTCAATTGATACTTATTTTATCGACCCCGAAAGATGGATCTCGGCGACATTTGAACTCAGAAGAAAATCAGAAATGCCACCAAGTGTTTTTCCTGGCGCGGTCTGCTAGCTACCTTTATGCTGATTAATAATAGAAAAGCGTGCACACGTGTGTGTGTGTGTGTGTATAATACACACACACGCGCACGCACGCACACACGTATAATCCTTCCCAGATCAATAAAAATAAAGTGCCTGTCAAGTATTAAAGAGGTCGATATAATCGACTGTTTTCTTCTGGCCTGTTTGCCTTTGTTGAAAACAATTATTATTATTTGTTACATAATTTATAGAGCACTGGACTGCTATTTTATTTTACGTCTATTTATGCTGGGGTTGACTGTACATTTTACAGAGATCCGCTCCATTTTTCTCCTCTTTTGCCTGTCGATATGAGTGAGACTAAATTGTAAAATTTAGTTTGCTGTGTGTAGCAATTCTAACTATTCAGTTAGAGCGTTGGATTAAATACAAATATGTGGTATAGCGATCAATTCCCGTCAGGATCGGTATTACGTGTCAACGATCCTTCAGGCTGATAAAATAAAGTGACGCCCAAGAAATGAGACGGATTTTAGTCAACAGAACCGGATCTACTTTCCCCCACCCCGTTTTTGTGACCTTGTGTTTAAACTAGAAATCATTATCATCAATGTTTTTATTACAAAAATACAGAAAAGTATGCATTGTTGGAGAAAGCTTACTGACTGAATTCGAGTTGAAGCAGTTGTTTAGCCTTCGGTCAAAAATGATCAGAGGCTTTCCAGCCGTGGCCATTACGTCTTTTTTAGACAATTAAGTTGGTAATGGTATGATTTGAAGATGTGGTCATGGCTCGCGAGAAACTCAGCTTTCTGGTCCTTGAGAAAGGGAGTTTCTTCTCAAAGCTCAAGGGGTCTCTGATGATTTTAAAGTGGTGAATTAGCAGAATCTTTAGCGCGCCGGGCAAAATGTTTAGCAGCATTTCGTCCGTCTTTACGTCCTGAGTTCAAATTCCGCCGAGGTCGACTTTGCCTTTCTTCCTTTCAGGGTCGATAAAATAAGTACCAGTTACGCTCTGGGGTCGATGTAATCGACTCATCCTCTTCCACAAAATTGCTATTCTTGAGGCAAAATTTGAAACCATTATTATTACTATTATTATTTTAGAAAGAGGCTTATGAAATATTCACGGGCCCCTTTTATATATTTTGGAAGTAGACACTATTTCTAGTCAGTGGAGATTCCACGCTAGGTTTTGGACACTAGTTGAATCTATTTTACCTTGTAACAGACTTTCCTCATATTCACTGAGTGCCACTGCTACACATTAAACAAACTGTTCAATCGCTTGAAACTTTAAAATCGGGGTCACCACAAATAATTTAATTTCTTAATCCAGTTTAAAACAGGAAAACTTAGTAATAAAGATAGCAGTTTAGGTTACTCCCAGAACAAAGTGAGGTATAGGATATGGGTGGTTGAAGAAAAGCTTGTGCCGTGTTATGACGTGTCACATGATTTAGCATGGAATATTTCAAATTTTACCCTATGACGAATTGGCTCAGTGATTTGCATAATCCTAAAAACTAGTTCACGAATTAACTAATTTTTCGACTGTATTTTCCAGTCGGTGTATTACACTGTTCGACGGTTGGAGAATGTTGAAAAAATTAGGAAAGAGCCTCACCCCCATTGGAGGTGGGGGCTCTTCCCTTATCTAGGGAGCTAATACCATGATGTTAGCTCTATCCCCACTCATGAGAAAACATTTTCGACCTGCTAAAAATGGTTGTCAAACATCCCTGAAAGTGTACAGCCTGCCTTCA
This sequence comes from Octopus sinensis, assembly GCF_006345805.1. Lineage (NCBI taxonomy): Eukaryota > Metazoa > Mollusca > Cephalopoda > Octopoda > Octopodidae > Octopus > Octopus sinensis. The sequence goes on along the minus strand of NC_042999.1, from coordinate 164,810,370 downwards.
AATTGAACCATGATTGGGGAAAAAATATAAACAAACTCAGAATGATCGTGGTTTTGAAAGTCTTTGATCATAAACAACAACAACAACAATGTATCTCATTCTTCGACATTCTACCTATAAGTCATAGATAGGTGCCTTAATTACGAACCTTCAAAGAGCTTTGAGATTTCAAGTGTCATACAAGGAGAGAAACCTGGTGACTGGCGTCCACTTTGTAAACATGTTCCTTCACTTCGCTTTAAAAACCATGACTGTCATGACATTGCACACTGTGACATCTTATGTGTGTACACACACACACATTATGGGATAACGGGAATGAACCAATTATAACATTGCACTTGACTGACAATTTATTCTGAAGCATATGTATTTTGTGTATTGAGTTCTAACACCAGATTACAAATATCGCAGTGCCTAAGTGAATATTAAGATACGCACACACACACACACGTATAATTTCGTTTTTGCATTTATTTTGGCCAGAATCTTGATGTGAAAATGTATGCTGTACCAGATGTATCTTGGTGGGTGGGGCAGTCATTTTGTCAGTAAGAAACGTGTGCACAGGTCCTATTTCACCTATACTTCTTCTTCTTCTTATTATTATTATTATTACTACTACTACTACTACTACTACTACTACTACTACTACAATTCAAGCTGGTTGTTGACAAATCTCTCCACTTTATAAAGGTAATTTACCCAATGTTTCTGCTGTTCTAATGGTGTCTCTGCATTTAAAAATAAATCATCATCTTATTTGTATTTCAAATATACACATTTCAGCACATATTAAAATACAAATGTTAGTTTGTTTATATTTACACACGTGGTTGCACATTTAGCTTTAAAAGCATCTGAAAAGTAGATTGATTTGTTAGCAGACAGTTTAGCTTAATGGTAAAGCATTATTATTATTATTATTATTATTATTAAGGTGGTGAGCTGGCTGGATCATTTGTGTGTCAAATCAAATGCTTCACAGCATATCCTCTGGATCATTATGTCCTGAGTGCAAATACCACAGAAGACAACTTTATGTTCCTTCCTTTTGAGGTCAATAAAATAAGTACCAGTCGAACACTGGAGTTGATGTCATTGACTAACCGCTTTCCCCAAATTCCAGGCTTTGCCCCTATATTACAATCCATTATTATTATCACTCTAATATTATTGCAAGTCAATTTGTTAACTGATTACCTAATTGATTACTTGATTAATCATTCAATCAGTCGGTTTGTCAGAGTCCTTTCATCATCATTTGTGATCTCATCCATGACTTCCCCTCTTTGTCCCAGATCTGTCTAGTTTTAATTGAAATTCTTTGCTAATGCATTTATAGCCTTAGAGGTTTGTGTTGATTTGTGAGTGAGTATCTGTGTATGCTGTTGTATATCAATTGTCTCATTCATATGTTATATCTTATATCTCAAGGAAATATAAGAAATTATCTATAAATTTACTTATTCACTCATACATGTATGTGTGTATGCATGTGTGTATTTATATATACACACACACACAGTCTAAACCAAAATGGGAGACATATATGAAATGATGATGGTGACATGTCTACACTCACATATGCACACACAATTGTCTAGCTACCTATCTAAGGTGCCAGAGCTTATGTGCCCAGGTCAGATGCTGGTTGTAAGATCATTGCTAATTTTTATAATAATCATTTATGCATGTGATTTATGTTTATGACCACATACCTATGCTCTCAGTTGCACTGGTATTATGGTAGGGTTGCAATTGCAATGGTTACTAATCGATGTAAAGCGTATATATAAAAAGGAATTAAAGGTAATGGTATGCTACTCCATAATCATTATTATTATTATTATTGATATATCTCTTATTATAATATATATATAAACGGCAAAATGTCTGTGTGTGTCCTTTATACAAATCCACAATTTTTCAGTTAGAGGGCTCGCACTTTCTATGGTCATTCAAAACTATCCAAGGGTGGTCGTGCACATCTTTACATTTCCCCAGTCACCCTGCAAAGCCATTAAAAAATCAATAGAAGTGAGTTTTTTGTGAATCCCAATCAAAATGCCTGAAACTTGATATGCCAATTGAATGTCAGCTAGCTGTATGTGATTGGTCGGAGATTTGGACAGTACTTGCGTGTATGTGCACACGCACGCAGCTGTATGTGCATGCACTAGCACTATGATCCGGCATTGCCGGGTCATAGTACTAGTATATATATATATATATATATAATCCCAAAATAGGCACAGAGACAGGTATTGTGAGTGGGGGAACAGTTTATGACGTGGTCTACCTCATCTGATTGACACATTGATATCAACCAGATACACAAACATACTGGCATCCATCCACATGCACAGAATGTACATACACATACACACACATGTGAATACATATGTCTTTATATTGTGATGGTGACAGGGCTTTATATCTCAATACTGGTAGTGGCAGTAGCGTCATTGCTACCCATCTTGTATTTTCTATAAAGGATCTTTCCCTGTTTTCTTTTTAACATAGTTTCATGTATCTTTCATAACATTGGATGATATAGGGGAAACAGTAAGATTTTTATTTATCGTTTATTTTTTATACATTGGACTGCGGCCCATACTGGGGCACTTCTTTGAAAGGTTTGGTCAAACAAATTCACCCTAGTACTTTTTTTAAGCCTGATAGGTATTCTGTCAGTTTTTTTTTTTTTTTTTTACCAAACTACTAAGTTATGGAGATGCAAACAAACCGACACCTATTGTCAAGCAATAGTGGGAGAAAACAACAGGCTTCTTTCAGTTTCTGTCAACCAAATCCACTTGTAAAGCTTAGGAAGACACAGCTCTATAATAGAAGATACTTGCCCAAGATGCTGCACAATAGAACTGAACCCTAGACCACATGATTGGGAAGCAAGCTTCTTAACCACACAGCTGTGCCTGTGCCTCTCTCTCTTTCTCCCTATATACAAATATATATATATATATATACACACACACTTTTATTCTTTTGCTTGTTTCAATCATTTGACTGTGGCCATCATTGAGCACCACCTTAAAGAGTTTAGTTGAAGAAATTGACCTCAGGACTTATTCTTTATAGTACTTATTCTATTGATCTCTTTTGCCGAACTGCTAAGTTATGTGGACATAAACACACCACCATCAGTTGCCATCTGATGGTGGGGAGACACACATACATACACGTGCACACACACACACGCATATATATGACAGTTTTTCAGTTTCCGTCTATCAAATCCATTCACAAGGCTTTCGTCAGCCCAAGGCTACAGTAGAAGACACTTGCCCAAGGTGCCACTGAGTGGGTCTGAACCCACAACCATGTGGTTGGGAAGCAAGGATCTTACCACACAGCCACACCTGCACCTATATATATATACCATTGTCTTCATCATCATCATCACCATGATCATTGTCATTTTACATTTGCTTTCAATGCTGCCATGAGCTGTATCAGTCATTATGGCCTGAATCACTTCTGATTGAGAGTCTCTGACTTCTTAGATGGGCTGGAGAACCTGATCTCACTTGTACAATACATTCTGACATGTTTTGTATTGCTGAATGCTCTCCTTAACACCCACAGTTTACAACATATACTGGGTGTATTTCATCATGGTTCCAACACAAGAGAGATTATCATCACGTAATCAAGAGCATCTAAGGATTATCTCAACTCTATGATGTCTCTACTTTGTAGCAGTACTAGTTAGTTTGCTTTGTTTCTCACAAGACTAAAGAGTCATTATATATATGTATGTATATAATAGAAATACCAACCAGAGCTCATTGCATTTTATGAAGCATTGAAATGACTGAGTGCACTAGACTCCCTCCTGGATGGAATGCTTGTCTGTCACAAAGTTAATCTCCAGCAACTGTAGAGGCATCATGCCAAGATGAGATGTCATTGATGCCCTGTTTCTTGTAAGACAACTATAGAAGTTCTTAGTGAAGAGCCAACCTCTGTACTTTGCATTTGTTGACCTACAAGTTGTGTTTTTTAACAGGATACTATGGTTTATAGTCTGGTGACAAGAAAACTGGGTCTAAATAATTTGTTTGTGAGAGCCATGTATGCATATACTCACAAAAGGTTGAGAGCCTGCAACAATTTCATTGAGGAATTTAGCATGGAGGTATGTATATATCCATCATGACGTAGTTTTTAGCTCTTTGTTGTTTATCAAAGCTCTCCAAACCACAACAGGAGGTTAAGACTGGCTGCCCATGGGAACATCTGTAAGCTGATGACATAGTTTCCATAGCTGAATTTCTAGAAGAATAAGAGAAATTCCAAATGTGGAAGCAAAGCTTAGAATCCATTTTATTAAGTAAATCTAGCAAAATATGATGTTTTAAAATAGTAAGAAAATACAGGTCACTACTGCTATTTAGGAAGTGGACATTTGTGTGCATATCAACCCATGACAGCAGACAGGGCAGCTGCTGAACGATGATATATATTTATATATATATATATTGGATTGTTGGTATGGCTGTGGAATAGTATTATAACACATCTCTTTGATATATATATATATACATACTAGATGACGTACCCGGTAATTCCCGGAAAAGTGGGGCTTGTCCCTTGGTTCCATTCTTATAATTGTTTCACTAATCCAATAACAACAATACAAAGTATGTAGCCCTTAAAACGGTTTTTGTGCATTTACAGAGAATACCAAACTGTCTTACAAAGGATCTTGCTTTTTGGAATTCCCAATAAGTTATGAATACCCAAATTGTGAAGTCAGTTATGTAATAACATGAAATTAGTTCCCCGATAGTAAGACTTCAAATAAAGTAGTCCTGAAAAGGGCTTCAATGCATTCCCAAAGTATATAGAACTTAAGAGGAAATACCAATAAGGTATGTGTACGAAAATCATGAAGCATGTTATGTAATAACAGGTTAATCGGATATGAGATAATAACAATTCAAAGTAAATAACTCTGAAAAGGGCTTTTGTGCATTCCAAGAGTATATAACACTTAGGGATGCTAGTGTTGAAATAGATTTACAACAAATGTAGAAACAGACTGACATTTGGCTTTATAGTAGACATACAAATACATATAAATTTGAAAATAAAATAACATGTAGATTATAAATACATTTACAAAACAAATATTACAGTTAAATAATGAATACCTGATGATTTCGTGAATCTTATTAAGTTTGCAGGACTTCTTGATAAACAACATTTATGATCTTTCCTTGTGGGGCATAAACAAACAAATGATTAGTATTGCCAACTCTTGAGCATCCCACATAAAGTTGGCCATGGGAGAAAACTGGTTCCACATCCAAAGACTGGGCCTTCTTAATACTCATTGCAAAGCTCAGTTTCAACGAGAATTGCAGGTGTTTGTACTGGAAAGGCATTTCTGCTGAGGTTTGCCTTTGAATCCTTTGTAGGATGTCCTCTGCCATGCTGGTTTTGTGGGTCACCCAAAGCTTGAGAGGTTCACGCAAGCAAACAGATTGTCTTTGGCAAACAGATCACATTGGCATAATTTGAAGAAAGCTGTCAAAGTGGTTTCTGGTGGCTTCCGAATAACGTTTTGAACATTGTCTTTTGTAAAATATACATGTTAGCCATTTTCAAGATGTACAGGTAGACGCACCACTGTTGGATGTTGCTTGTGGATTTCGAAGCCTAGGATGCCTCATTAGAGGAAATATACCTGCTGAACTTATAATGCTGAATTTCATCTGCCTGCCTGCCCTCCTGTTCAAGTCCCAAAACCACCATATCTGAGTCCTTATTGATACATTTACATACATATTTAATACTCTTTATAGAGTTGCATGACTCAACATTAACATGGGCCTGCAATGTTTTAGACAGCAATGGTTGTAGGGCACGATCCACCTGTTGTCAATTTCCATCCCTTGACCATTAACTTTGAGCTTGGTAGTGTTTAGGGTGATCAAAGGAATGGGTTATTTCCCTTGGCTATTAAAGGAAAATATATGGATGTGGACCCCTTCTAGGGTCATTAGCCTTCCAATTACAGATCTTTATTAAACTTCAATGAGCCTAGTAACAAACTGGATGTTACTTTAACACATTTGCAAAGTTTCACGAAAATTTGTTAATGGGAGTAGACGTGCACTTGACACAAAGAGATAACTTGCGTTTATAGATGTATAGATATATTGTTTAGATATACTCAGTATCTACTTATGAGCTATTAATAGTTTCATACATTGAAGAAATCATCTGGGCAAATTTTAAAACACACCTAGTGTCTCCAAGTAATCTCCAGGTGCTGGGCACATAGCTTATACAAGTTACAAATCCAGACAATAGAACAAGAGAAATCCCAAGAAGATGCAATTGGGTTCAGAAGGTGGAATGGTGTTCCTTCTTTTATTTTTCCTTTCTTTTTCTGTTTTTCTTTTTTTATCACCATTCCTCCTTTCGAACCCAACTTCATCTTGTCTTTTTCTTTCATGATTACTCATGTTCAACTCTCCTGATTTGTAACTTATATAGGCTATGTGTCCAGAGCCTGAAGATTACTTGGAGACACTAGGCATGTTTTAAAACTTGCCTAGATTATTTCTCCAATGTATAAAACTATTAATAGCTCATACTTATATAACTTGTACATTAAACAATATTTATCTCAGCAGATAATCTTTGTTAATCTTACCTTAACAAAAAAGTAAACTATTTGTGTGTGTATGTATGCATGTTCATATACACACACATATTGCTGTATCTCGAAGGGGTTTCACCTCTTTATTTTTATGTGACAATTGACTAATTAACTAACCAATTGTCTAATCGACTTTGATTAATTGTTTGGTTAATCAACCATTCAGCTAAAACTATGTGGCAAGTCCTTGCATCTCATTTACAATCTCATCAATGACATGCCCTCTCTACTCCAGGTCTGTTTCAAGTCAACTTGACTTTGACATAAGCATGGCTGTATGGTAAGAAGTTTACTTTCCAATGGTAAGAAGTTTGCTTCCCAACCACATGGTTCCGGGTTCAGTCCCACTGTGTGGTGCCTTGCATCTTCTACTTTAGCCTCAACCTGACTAAAACCTTGTGAGTGGATTTGGTAGATGGGAACTGAAAGAAGCCTATCATGTGTGTGTGTTTTATATGTATATATCTATATAATCGAGCTATCTTTCTCTATCTGTCTCTTTGTCTATCTATCTGTCTATCTATCTATCTATCAGTCTATCTATGAGGTGGTATCAAAAGGTTCCCAGACTCTCTTACTCTTTTACTCTTTTACTTGTTTCAGTCATTTGACTGCGGCCATGCTGGAGCACCGCCTTTAGTCGAGCAAATCGACCCCAGGACTTATTCTTTGTAAGCCCAGTACTTATTCTATCGGTCTCTTTTGCCGAACCGCTAAGTGACTATTTAAGTTTAATAAAAATTAATTTATTTACCATTATTACCTGTTTTAACATCATCACCTTCAAAATAGTCACCTGGTGCAGCAGTTCACCCATCCCAGTGTTCCTGCCACTTTTGGAATCCAGCATGAAAGTTATTTTCTGTAAACGAATCGAGGACCTTCTGCAATTTGCTCTGCATCTCAACAATGGTATTAAAATGGCGATGTTTAAGCTACGTTTTCATCTTGGGGAAGAGATGAATGTCAACAGGTGCTAAACCTGGTGAATAGGGAGGGTGCAGAAATGATAATATGTTACGTTTTTGGCAAGAAACTCCCAAGTGAGGAGAGCTCAGTGACTGAGACCATTGTCGATGTGAAGAATCCATTTCTTTGCATTCCACAGACCCAGTTGCTTTCACCAAATGTCCTCCCTCAAACACTGCAAAATGTCACAGGAGAACTCTCAATTGATGGTCTGGCTCTGAGGGATGAATTCTCAATGCACAATGCCACATTTCTGGGGGTAACACTCATGGCAGATCTTCCCGGGGCAATCTTCCATTTTTGAAGTACCCATGTCACTTGCAACATTGTATATGATCTATTGCCTCATTTCCTATAAGCTTGCCAAAACATGCTCAATGTCTCTGTAGCAGACTTCCCAAGTTTAACTAAAAATTTCACATTGCTTTTTGTTCCTGTCCACATGACAAAATCACAGACTACAGCAGACACATGATCACAAAAACGCAAATTTCACCACTTGCAAAGTGAGCACAGCAATGTCACTCAGCACACTGCCTCATGACAGTCACTGCTCACTCTCACTGCACATGCAACCATGTGCTGCCATCTGTTGTTGCGCAACAAAAGTATTCCAGGAACTTTTTGGTACCACCTCATATATATATATATATATATATATATAAATATGTGAGTGTGTATTTTATATATATATATCTATGTATGTATGTGTGTGTGTGTAAAATGATTGATTTTAAATTACTATTTTCCTGAAGTAGCCATGTTATATATTGGTAAAAAGATTCCTTATCTTTTTTTCTCCTTTTCTGAGGTGGGTTGGAGTGGTGGTAGATCATCATTTTGCTAGGTCTAACATCATTTCCTGGTCCATGGATGCTTTTAAGTGATATGTATGTGTATATATGCACGTGAAATGCATATGTGTATGTCTGTGTACATGCACATATATTTAGATATGCATAGCTATGTGTGTATACATCTATGAGTGTGTAAAAGTATGTGTGCATTTATACACAACAGTACTGTGTTATTTCCTGCTCCCAGTTTCACTGACTCAAATTACAAATCCTATTAATCACAAGTGATTAATATTTCTGAATTCAAGGATACTTCAGGCACAATGCCATTTATGACTATACATAAACTGGCATTTTGCAATGATAAAATATACCATCATGTGCATATTGTTAATAATACTTAGTAAATTTATGCTACTCAATTGAGCTAACCATTTAAGCAAAATCCGGTTGTTACCTCCCTCACATTGTCATATTGTGCTTATAACAAGACACTTTATGATTCAGCGTTGGTGTTTTATGTATAGTCACACATAGCATTACATCTGAAAGATCTTTGAATTCAAAAATATTAATCGCTAGGATTAATAAGATTTGTAATTCGTCCACAGAATCTAACAGTAGTGAATAACATATATCCATTTTATACTGAATAAATAAACATCCTCATTCTATGGAATTACCAAGTTTTCTCTGTTTCAGTCTGTTATCATTTGCTGACAACAAGCAGGCTTTATCATCATTATCGTTATCTTTTAATGCCCATTTTTCCATACTTGCATGATTTAGATACACTGTCAACAACATTCTTCTTTAAGAATAATATATACATGTGATGTGTGTGAAAGTATGTGGCTTGGTGGTTAGGGTATTAAGCTCATGATTGTAAGATTACGAGTTCGAAAACTGACCACACATTG
>NC_042999.1:164783487-164795987 GCF_006345805.1 Octopus sinensis | reverse complement strand
ACACACACCACAAAAATGTATGTACACTTTGTTACAGTACTGTCGCACATATATTCAAAAACAAAACAAATTCACTCTCACACATACACACCCTGAGATACAATAAACATGTCTTACCCTAAAAGCTAAGTATACATGCATTCAGATAATAAACACACACACACACATACTCACAGTCAACATTTACATGTACTTACACACTCTAAAGCTACACATGTGTGTGTGCATGCGCGCACACACACACACACACACACACACACAGATGGCTACACAAACAACGCCATAAATATAACAAACATGCATGAAAAACCAACCAGCACATGCACACAGATGCACAAATACACATACACATTATAAACACATACATACACACACTATGTACTGATGCACAATTTAACATTCACAGTTCAATAAACACACACACTCTACTGTACTGCACCACTGTACACACACATACACACACACACACCCACCTTCATACAATGCACACAGATATACATATACATACCAATAAAAATATACAAACATCCCCCCTCCACATCTACTCACCCAAGCATAACCACACCAAAAAAATGCGATGAAGCTCAAATAAAGATCTTCAACAACTAGAAACACACTTATATCCATAGATGCATGCACGTGCACTATAATGCAGCCTGTCACGCATACACCTGCTCCCTGTATTAAAAGTCCTTTTCTTCCTGAAAAAGAAAAAGGAGGGCATGGAAGTGTTTCTATGAAAGACTACTAAATCTGGAGAATGCATAGAAAGAGAGTCTTCCTAATGTGAACCCATTGGAATGGCCAACCATTATAGTTGACGGCATCATGATAGATTGAGCAGCAATTAAGAATATGAAGACAGCAAAATCCTCTGTTCCATCAGGAATTACCACTAGAATGCTTAAAATATCTGTTGGAGTGAAACACAGTCTAGTCACTGGTACAGTTAATCAGGTGGTACAGGAAGGTGTCATACTGGTGTAGCAGCCTTATAGTCAAGTGTTACAAGGATGAAGAAGATGCCTTAGAAAGAAGTAAATACACAGGTATCAAATTGCTGAACCAGGTCGTGAAAGTTACAGAGAAGGTTATAGCTCAACTACTTAGAGGTTTAGACTAGATGAAATTCAGTTTGGTTTTTTGCCAAGGAAAAGCACTATTGATGATCTCTTTCCTGTAAGGTAACTCCAGGAAAAGTATTTATCCAAAAGTAAACTTCTGTACTTGGCATTTGTTAACTTGGTGAAAGTTTTTGACAGGATCTCTTGTTCCATCATGTGGTAGTTGCTGCAGAAACTAGGAGTAGAGGAATATCTGGCAAAGGCCACCAAACCACGTACAGAAGGGCATTTAGTAAGGTGAGAGTAAACAATGAATACCACAATAAATTTCATGTACAGATTGGTTCTCAATCCCCTCCTATTTTTCATTGTTTCCAGGCTTTCAGGATTTTAAGACCAGTTGCCCCTGGGAACTCCTTTACACTGATGACTTCGTTCTTATAGCTAAATCTGTAGCAGAATTAAAAAAGAAATTCCAGGTGTTGAGGCAAAATCAGGAATCAAAGGACTTTAATGTTAGTTTAGCAAAGACCAAATTTCTAAAGAGAATATCCTATGTTTGTTGTATGATGATACTATTGTACCAAAATCCTTGCCTGTTGATGCTTTTGAGTGATATTGCCTCATAATGTACTCCTCTTTGTATTATATACATTATAAGATCAACCATTTACTGAATATTTAAAATAGCTGTAAAGCTCCGTTTACATTATGTAAATATATGTAACGTCTTACAAGTGCATTCCTAACACCCATAATTGTTTTTGGCCATCTTTCCTCTCTGATATCTTGCTTGAACTTTGTATTTCTTCACACCAACTTATCTGTTTCTGGAGTACTTTACACGAATTCAGAAGTTGAAGTTTAAGAATTCGATATGTACTAAATTATTGCCTATCTTCCACACATCTTTCCATCCACTATGTGTGTGTGTGTGTGTATGAAAAAGAATATGTATGTATATATTTACCTATATATATATATATATATATATATAAATTAGGGTACTGGAATATCACTTGCTAGAAATTTCTCACTATTAAGAAACACTTATTTCTTGCTTTTTTATTATATTTGTTACATTCGCTGTGTATGTTTCTTAATAGTGAGAAATTTGTGGCATTGGAGTGTTAACTCCTATTTCTAGCAAGTGATATTCCAGTACCCTAATTTATTTGTATATTTTAGTTATATAAGTTAAACTTGCTGGCCACATGATTATTGTAATAATGATAATAATACTTTATTAAATTATATATATTTAACGGTGATGCATCAGCATGGCCGCAGCTCTGAGCTGAAACTAGGAAAAAAAAAAAAAAATATATGTGTGTGTGTGTAATATATATATATATATATATATATGTGTGTGTGTAATATATATATATATATATATATATATATATATATATTCTTTTGTATCTGGTTTGCATAAACAAACAACTTACTGTTTAAACTTAATCAGTTGACTTATAAGAAAGGAGTGGAATTGAATCAGTGCATGTGTTAATATTGGCATAATGTCTCCTTCAACATAACAAAACATATATGTATAGATAGATAGATACATCTATATATATTATACACACACAAACACACCATGCATATATATATATATATATATATATATATATATGAATATATGAATATTTAATCCATAATTATTAGTTTAACAAAATATATTTTGTTGAACTAATGAATAAGGATTAAATGTTTACTTATTCTCAGACTTATCTCAGACTTCTTTATTCTATGTGGCCAGACATAACTTGACTTGATTTTGGTTTCAGAATTACAATATAGATACCCACACTCACTTTGTGTGTGTGTTACTGTCTCCTTGCATTGACATTATGATATTATTGTAAATAAGTGTCCCCATCATGCAAGTTGCATCCTGTGTTTCCGGTCACACACACACACATGCATACATTGTGTGATTCTGTGTATCTGTATTGTAAATCTGAAACCAAAATTGAGGAAAGTATATAAGATGCCTTGTATATTTTATGAATGTAACAATGCATTCTGACTTTTGTTGAAACAGTGTTGTAAGGTAAAACATTATTAACAATAAATTAATATGTTGATATAGGGTTGGCCCTCTTCCATTCAACAACAAGGATTCAATTGTTTAGTCCACTGAATTACCAGCTCATGTAATTAATGTATGAGTAGCTGAGCGTTCCACTCATACACATGGCTTGAATGTAATTCTCATGTAGCAACAGCTTGACACAGGGTGTGACAATGCTGTTCCCATGAAAAATTCATTCAACAGGCGTCTATAGATTTTCTCTCTAAAGTGTTTCTTTTACAAGGTATGGGTCAAATAAAGGTTATAGAAAATGGCATTAGCCCAAGAGGCCATGCAGTGGACTGAATTAATGATGTGGTTGTGCAGTGAACTACTTGACCATTTAGCCATCATCATTATATATGTGTATATACATACATATATATATATATATATATATATATATATATATAGATAGATAAGAAAGTTGGTTTGTGAAAGCACGTGGTTGAATATATAGAAAATAGTAAAAAGTGAAAAAACTACAGAAGGCTTAAAGGTTAAAAAATATATTTGCGTCAATATGTCGGAAGAATATTAAAAAATTTTTTTCCTTACAATGACATAATTTAGAAGAAAGACCGGTTTCGCGTTTAGCTTTTCAAATTTCTTACGACGTTATGTTTATGTTGAATAGAGTTATCGTTATGTTTATGTTTAAAAGAGTTCTAAATAAGGGGAGGTAATGAGTGATTTCTTCCGGTGTAAGGGAGATAATCGCTTAAAATTTTTTTCCTTTCCCTTGGTGTGAATTTCTCTGTATCAGTATGTTGGCATGGTTAAGTCTGGGCTTGTGCTTTTCAATGAAGAATGTTTCCTTGTTTAGTCTAATTTGTGTTGATGATCCGATAGCACATTGGTAAAATGGAAAGATTAAAAATTGTGGTAGTAGTTGCTTTGCGCATTTCTCAATGTGCTCACTAAAAGGTATCATTCTGTATTCTGGGAATGCAATCTGTTGTCGATGCAGTGTGCATCTATGTCTGAGTGATAGTCCCGTGGATCCCACGTAGTCTTGGTGGCAGCCTGAGCATTTTATGACATAAATTGTTTTCAGAGGCACAAGTAAAGTTAGATTTGATCTTGAATTTCTGTCCCTCTTTAAAGAGGAATTCTGATCCTTCTAGCAGGTTTGGACATGTTGCACAGTTCGATCTACCACATTTTTTTACTTTTGCATCCGTAATTTCAGAAAACAATTTTGCCTTTGTGAGAATCTTTTTAAATGATTTAGGTTGTTTGTAGCTTTTAATGATTTGGTGTATGTTTAGAATTTCCTTTAATTTGGGGTCCTTATGAAGTATTGGTAAATTCTGGGTGATGATGGTGAAGGCTTCTTTGTTTCTGGGGTTGTATGTAGATATGTAAGGTAGTATTTTCGGGGAAGGTGTGGTGTTGGTTGAACTTTTCTTAAGTTTCTATGTTGATTTTGTTGCACGTCTGATCCCATCCTCTATGAGTTGAGCTGGGTAATGTCTGTCAATTAGGGTGTTTTTGAGTTCTTGCAGTCTAAAGTTCCTGGTATTTTGTTCTGACACTATTGTGCATATCCTTCTTGCAAGGTTGAAGGGGATGTTTGTTTTAGTGTGTCTTGGGTGGCATGAATTAAAAAGAAGGTATTGTTTGGCGTCTGTGGCTTTGTAAAAAACGTCTGTTTCTATTTTAAGGTTAATTTTTTTAATTAGTATATCCAAGAACGGGAGCTCCTTTTGGTTGTATTTCATTGTGAACTGTATATTTGGGTTTATGCTGTTCAATAGGTTTTTAAATTTTATGAGTTTATCTGTGTTTTCATTCCAGAGTATAAAACAATCGTCTAAGGATCGTTTCCAATTCTATTTTATGTATTGAGAAAGGGGGTTTCCAAAGATTGATAAAGATTCCTGGTAAATGATTATTTCCATGTAGCCCATTGTTAGGTTCGCAATGACTGGTGCTGCCCTTGTACCCATAGCAATTCCGGATTTTTGACGGTAAAATGTATTGTCAAACATGAAGTAGTTATTATGTAGGATGAATTCAATTGATTTAGTAATGAATTCTTTACTGATCCTTTTGGTATTTCTTCCGGAAATTGGTCCAGCCAGTCCTGTATTGCCTCTAGTCCATAATTATGAGGTATACTGGTATATAAGTTAACTACATCAAATGAAACCAGGATTGTTTCTTCCTTGGCTTTTTTTGGAAGGTGGTTTAACATATCTAAGTCATCTCTGATATGGCTATCGATATGTTTAAGGAGGGTTTCAGGAGGATGTCCATAATTAGACTTAGTCTGTGTGTTTCACAGGTTGGGCCAGCTACAATGGGTCGTAGTTTTAGGTCCCCGGGTTAGGTGTGTGTGTGTATTATATATATATAGGGGTGGGTATGTATATATATATATATATTATATATATATATATATATATATATATAATATATATATATGACATGAGAATTATGTCCGAATGGTAGATGAGCACACACCAAACAGCTGTTTTATGGCAAGCTGGCAGAAGGGAAATGCAATCGGTGTAAACCTAAAAAGAGGTTTAAAGACGGCATAAGGACTACCATGAAGTCACTTGGAATGGATCCAAAGGCCATAAAAATGCTTCGGATCAAGCTGGATGGTGAACAGATGCATGGAGTGGAGTAAAAGCATTTGAGGAGGCCAGGATAACATACGCAAGACTGAAAAGAGATTTAAAGAAGAATGTTGTGATTGAGAAGGTGAATCTCAATGACCTTTTTGTGTGCACAGTTTGTGACACATCATGCCTTTCTTTTGCTGGGCTCAAATCTCATTTGAGGACCCATGAAAAACAAACATCCACCAGCTATTCTGCCTATATATCTCTGCACACCTTTCAATGCCATGTATGCTATATGGTCTGCAATTCTAATGGAGGCCTTAAAATACATTTTAAGATACACAAAGATCAGAACTCAACTGCAGTTCTTGATGGTCCAAATCGGATATGCACTCTATGGGGGTGTCTTTTCAATACATTGTCTGGTTTAAAAAGCCACATTAGATGCCATGATGAACATAAGGTATAGGTACCAACAACCACCATATATATATATATATATATATATATATATATGTATATATACATATATAAAACCTTATGTCATATATATATATATTTATATATATATATATCCAGATTCTTCCATTTTACTCAGTGAAATATTCATCCATTCCCTGGCACTAGATGGGTTGTTCCACCCTGCAGCAAGATTAAAGGGAGTCCCTAAATCATTGCACTGTTTGTGTTTGTTCATTCCTTTCCATTTTGTCTTTTGGTCTCATTTATAAATAGAAAGAGGAGAGAATGAAAGCTTCCTGATGATTTCATTTGAATGAAGCAGTTCTAGTCCTGTAGAAGCTCCTTCTATAAAATAAATAAATATATATATATATATATACTCTTTTTACTCTTTTACTTGTTTCAGTCATTTGACTACGGCCATGCTGGAGCACCGCCTTAGTCGAGCAAATCGACCCCGGGACTTATTCTTTTTTTTTTTGTAAGACCAGTACTTATTCTATCGGTCTCTTTTTGCCAAACCGCTAAGTACGTAAACACACCAGCATCGGTTGTCAAGCAATGCTAGGGAGACAAACATAGACACACAACACACCACATACATATATATAATATATATATATATATGACAGGCTTCTTCAGTTTCCGTCTACCAAATCCACTCACACAGGCATTGGTCGGCCCGGGGCTATAGCAGAAGACACTTGCTCAAGATGTCACGCAGTGGGACTGAACCCAGAACCATGTGGTTGTTAGCAAGCTACTTACCACACAGCCACTCCTGCGCCTATATATATATATATATATATAAAACCTTATGTCATATATATATATATATTATATATATATATAAAACCTTATGTCATATATATATATATATATATATATATATATATATATAAAACCTTATGTCATATATATATATATATATATATATATAAAACCTTATGTCATATATATATATATATATATATATATATTAAGGTATGTAGAAAAATACAACATGGACAAGAACGTATAACTCTTAGAAGACGATACAATAAACACGGACAGGACATTCGAAACCCTCAGTCTTCAGTCAAGAACCGGATCATCGTAGTAATTTCGGCTGATAAAACCTTATGTCATATATATATATATTTATATATATATATAAATAAAACCTTATGTCATATATATATATATATTATATATATATATATATATATATATATATATATAAATAAAACCTTATGTCATATATATATATATATATATATATATATATATAAGAGTTAGACGTTGGAATAACCATATAAAGGATATCACCAAATATGATGATGATTATTATCAGAATATCAATAGCCATACCATACAACGTTGAAAGCGGAACAGCTGTTAGATGGGATGCAGTCTATTTGTATTGAATTAAAAAAATAATAATTGATGTAAGTCAATTGTTGTTGATCAATATTTCTCCTTTTTCTGTTTTATATATATATATATATATAGCAATTAAGGACAACTACTTAATAAGGAAAACTTAACAAGAAATTGTCAGGTAGATAGCGTGAAAACCTCATAAGAGAAAAAATTTCGAAAATAATTATTTCTTATTGAACATATTAATTTATATATAGAGGGCATTATACATACATGCCAGATGGCATTATACATACATGCCACACGCTAAGAGGGACAATTAGTCATTTCTACCAAAAAATATTACTAATCCCACGAATGCAATTTTTCAAAGTAAGACATTTAAAAAAGACATTTTTTTAAATGTCTTACTTTGAAAAATTGCATTCGGTGGGATTAGTAATATTTTGGTAGAAATGACTAATTGTCCCTCTTAGCATGTGGCATGTATGTATAATGCCATCTGGCATGTATGTATAATGCCCTCTATATATAAATATATATATATATATATATATATATAATATATATATATATATATATATATATACTTATGATGGGGAGCTGAAAAGTTCCTTAAAGAGTATCACAACCTTCCAAGTTCTTTTACAGGGTTTAGAAAAACTGAAGGGCAGCTGCAATAAGTGTGTGAATCTGAGAGGGGATTATGTTAAATAAATCATAACTGATCCTTCTGTGTTTTCTTTTACCCAAAGCCAGGAACTTCTCAGCTCCCATTTCTGTATATATAGAATACTATATATATGTTATACACGGACATATATATCACTCTTTCTCCCCTGCCACCTTCTCTCAACACTCCCACATATATTCAGTCTCTTTACTTTCAACAGCAAATCAGTGGTCTCTCTCTCTCTCTCTCTCTTTCAATCACACACTCACACTTTCCCTTCCATCACCCTCTCTTCGCTTACTCTCTCTTCCTTCACCCCTGCTTTCCATCACTCAGTTCACTTCTATTATCGCTTTCATTCTCTCCTCTTTCTATTTATAAATGAGACCAAAAGACAAAATGGAAAGGAATGAACAAACACAAACAGTGCAATGATTTAGGGACTCCCTTTAATCTTGCTGCAGGGTGGAACGACCCATCTAGTGCCAGGGAATGGATGAATATTTCACTGAGTAAAATGGAAGAATCTGGATAAAAGACAGTGTCTCTATTGTTGGTGTTATGATAAAATGCACCAAGTACTTGGCAATAAAGTGGTCAGCCATAGGAAATGTAAAACCTATGAGCAAGACATGGTACCCAACCCATCCATGAGACAGTAACTTCAAGACATAGGTTGAAATGACCTATCCACATCATATAACTCGAGAAAAGCAAATGCAAAATTATGACCATATCACACACACACACACACATACACACACACACACACAAACAATACGTCTTTTTACTTGTTTCAGTTATTGGAGTGAGGCCATGCTGGGGCACTGCACTGAAGGGGCTTTTAGTCAAATCAACTACAGTACTTGTTTTGTAAAGTCTGGTACTTATTCTTATCATTACTTTTGCTGTACTACTACTAGGTTACAGGAGAGTAAACAAACCAACACCAGTTGTCAAGTGATGGGACATAGGCATTAACAAAAAAGACACATGCACACATGTACCATGGACTCCTTTCAGCTTTCATCTACCTAATCCACTTACAAGACTTTGGTTGGCTTGGGGCTATAGTGGAAGACACATGCCCAGACACTTGCCTGTGTCGCGTGCGCGAGTGTTGTGTGTGTGTGTGTGAGCATGCAACCCAAGGTAAAGAAAAACAATGGATAAAAGTGACCAAAAAATGAAACCATATATCTACTGGTTGCCAGGTGCTGGTGGCATTGGTTATTCTCATTGAACTCCAAATAATCTTTAACTCAAAATAACATTTTACATACATACACACAATTTACTGCATACATACATATGTATATAGCATACTGCCTAAGTGCCAATCTTGAGAAATTTGGCTTATCAAAACCAAAAAAGGAAAAGCTGACTTGAAGACTACAGATTCAAGCCACAACTGGAACTGTAAAAATTTGTAAAACTTTCCAAAAGTTTATCATTTTAGTATATATGTGCATGAGAATACATACATAAAACAAAACATACAAATCTACACATGAACTGATTCCAATTACTGCACATATACATACATGCATGCAAAAATGTTAAATTCTAATGTAGGAGTCTTGAATCTATGTTAGAAACCAGTTCTTTCTCTGCTGGCAAGAAATCTTAAAATAAAACTAAATATTGAGATACATACATACACACACACACACACGCATACATACCTACATACATACATACATTCATTCCATGGAGAAATAATGTTCTTAAGAATATTCTTAAGAAAATGATAGGACAAGTTAGCTTATTACATCTGGTAAAGTACAGAAAAAGAAAGATTTTTACTTAAAATATTGCAACTGAGGATAAAATTTCAGATAAAATATTTAGATTCAGAAAATATTAGCTTTTATTAAAACTAAAAATGTTATTACTTCTATTTGTTATTACTTGTTACTTCTATCAAAAATTAAAAAAATAACTCAGTTAAAATATTTTTTGCACTTTACAAAAATTCATTTCTTTTAGTTATTAATTAATAATTAAAAATTTGAAACTAGGTTATAAAAAGTAATAGTAGTACATAATTAGTTAGTACAATAAATAGAATAATACAAAAATTAGTTATATATTACAATAAAATCTACATATAACAAATAATTCACAGAAAAATTTGCTTGAGTTCTTGCCTAAAATATTGCCACGTCTTCACATTTTTAGTCTTGACCCAATGCCTATTTTTTACATAATGAATTTGCCTACCATATATACTATTCTACTTTGCAATAAAACTTAAGCTATATTGGTACTTCTGGCTCTCATTTTTAAGTATTCTAGTGTGTCAATATTTTAGCAAAATGATAGTACCTATTTTAATTATAATGTTACTTTTTATTATTCAAATTTTATCCTTAGCTGCAATGTTTTAAGTAAAAATTTTCTTGTTCTGTACTTTACCAGATGTAATAACTTGTCCTGTACTTTTTTCCAGGTTTATAATCTTAAGAATATTATTTCTCTTGCTCGTATTTTTCCATGCAATCCATGATTTTTCCAGGCTGTGCTAATTAATGTGTCAAATGTGTCAATTAGTGGTGTCATTGATAATTTTTTCCTTACCTCAATGATGCCGGTGACATATATTAAAAGTCCCTTATAGAACTATATTCATAAAAATGTATAGAACTGTATTATCATCATCATCATCATCGTTGTTTAATGTCCACTTTCCATGCTGGCATGGTTGGACGGTTTGACTGCGGACTGGTGAGCCAGAGGCTACACAGGCTCAATCGGATCTGGCAAAAGTTCTACAGCTGGATGCCCTTCCCAATGCCAACCACTTCAAGAGTGTAGGGGGTGCTTTTACATGACACCAGCATGGGTGCCAGTCCGGCGGCACTGGCAATGACCAGGCTCAAATGTTGTTTTTCATGTGCCACTGGCACATGTGTTGGTAACGCGATGTTGACAACGATCATGCTTGAATGGTGCTTTTCACGTGTCACCGGCATGGGAGCCAATCCGTGGCCCTGGCAATGATCACACTCAGATGTGCTTTTAACATTCCACTGGCACGAGTGCCAATCAGGCGGTACCGTCATCAGCCATGTCAGCGATTTTGATTTCACTTGCCTCAATAGGTCTTCACAAGCAAAGTTTATTGTCCAATGAATGAGGGGTATTCATAAGTGGGTTGGTTACACCCCTGGCATAGGCCACAAGGTTATGGTCTCACTTGGCTTGTTGGGTCTTCTCAAGCACAGCATATCTCCAAAGGTCCCATTCACTAGTCATTGCCTCGGTAAGGCCCAATGTTCGAAGGTCATGCTTCACCACCTCATCCCAGATTTTCCTGGGTCTACCTCATCTACAGGTTCCCTCAACTGCTAGGGTATCACCCACAAATTTGAGAAACAAACGCTCATAACGTCTTTCTTTTAAAACTTCATTGCAAGAGATTAATACCATGAAATTCCTTGAATTGAGCTCTATCATTTAAGCTTAATAAAAATATAGTTTGTTTTTAAAATAAAAAAGTTAATTATACTTAAATCCAATTTTTTGCCTTACTTATAGTTTTTTTCATGATATTTTACCTTACAACTTTTTTGATACAAATTTTTGTTGCATGAGATCAAAACTATGAAATTCTTCATGCTTTCTTCTATCATTGAAGCTAAAATAAATATATTTTACTTTTAAAATAAAAAAAGTTATTTAGATCTAAACTTGATTGGTGGTGTTACTTACTCTCCTATAACATTGCTACTAATTTTGATGTAGACTTTTTTTTACTGGATCAAATCTCAATTTTTTAATGCCAAAATATAGCTAGTAACTAGTCCGCTTCAAACATGTTAACAGTTTTCAATTTGGTTAAGAACTGAATTAGCAACAAGTTATAAAATGTGCTGCATCTGAGTAAATTGTGGCCTTAAGAATATTATTCAACTACTACCGTAGTTGAATGATACATGCATACATACAAGTTCAGGTTTTTACCTATAACCATTGCTAGCACTGGGATATGTAACACACACTGCCTATTTGTCAATCTTGAGAAATTAGGCTTCTTGAAACCTGAAAGGAGAAAGCTGATCTGAAAACAACAGATCCAAGCCATCACAGGAACTGTAAAAATTTGTGAAACTTTCCAAAAATACATTATTGAAGTATATATATATACATGTGTAGACATGCAACTATATGCAGCATGTGAATACATACAGAAAACAACCTGCAAATTCACACATGCACTGACTCCAAATACGTCAACACACACCACACACACATACATACATACATACATTAAAAAATACTCT
>NC_042999.1:164780489-164783387 GCF_006345805.1 Octopus sinensis | reverse complement strand
AGCTTAAAATTCTTACACACATACTGTGCTATACTGATAATTCTTTGAGAGTACACGAGCCTGTGTAAAGCTCAGCCAAGCGAACAAGCGAACCTTTTTCTAAAAGTACAGATCTACAACTGTGTGGGTGTGTGGATGTGTGTGCATACGCGCGCGTATGTATGTGTGTGTCAGTATATGGTGTGGTTGTGTTAACTGCACGTGGAGAAATGATAGGAAAGGAAAAAAAAATAATAATAATAAGGCAGAATGCTAAACAGAAAGCAAATTCCCCATTTATATTAAAATTTGCTTTCGGTTTAGCATTCTACCTCGTTATTATTATTTTTCTTTCCTATATATATATATATATATATCTATATATATATATAATATATAATATATATATATATCGTCCGTAAAAAACATACATCCGAAAGAAGCACACTCTAAGATGTAGAGTAGTGTATATTAAAAATGGGTAAGGCCGGTTTATGGGATTACCTTAGGTTTCCCGTCCATAAAGGGTTTGGGCCAACAGGTCTTGGGGATCTGCCGATACGCCATAAAACTAAACCCTTTATGGACGGGAAACTTAAGGTAACCCCATAAACCGGCACTCCCCATTATATATGTATATATTTATATGTGTGTGTGTTGATATATATATATGTGTGTGTTTATGTTGATGCGTGTTTGACAGCTAGTGTTAGTTTGTTTACGTCCTCTTAGTTTAGCACTTCGCCAGATGAGAGGATTGAGTAAAAACCAGCAAAAATAAAATAAAATAAAAGTATTGGGGTTGATTCATTCAACAAAAGGCCCTCAACGCCTAGTATAGCTGCAACAATTCAATAAAATAAAGAAAAAAAAGATATATATTTATATTTTTCGATCATCAGACTGCGGCCAAACTGGCCCCGCCTTGAGGAATTACAGTTGAATGAATCGATCCCACTACTTATTAGTATTATTCATTTATTTATTTTCCCGTTTTTTGGAAAGTCTGAGATGTATTCTATCCGTCCCTCTTCACGACTGCTAAGTTACTGAGACGTAAACACACACACGCGCGCGCGCGCTCAGGTGAACACATAAGTGCAAAACAAGGTGGAAAAAATAGTGCTCAAATACCAAAGGAAGAGTAATATACTTACTGCTTTAATAATAATAATAATATAATAATAATATATATAATATATATATATATATATATATATATATATATAAAAGAGAGGTTGTGTGCTGTCTGTCTCCTACGATTTAGATTCCTAACTACTCCCACATTTTGCGGTGCAGTTTAACCAAAAACGGGTATCTTATAGTCGTGATCACATCGAGCCCCTTCTGGTATAGCGCGCGTCTACGATGAGTCTACGATTTTTAAAAAAATTACCAAAATAATTTCCATTTTTATGCATTTTTTCGCTATTATATAAGGGAAGTACTCTCTAAAAATGTATTATTAAATCTCAGAACGTAAAAGCTACAGTACACCCCCCCCCCTTTGTGGTTAGCCATATTGAGATGGCTATTATACTTTACATCTCTAAAAATGCTTATATAGTTATTTCCCTTACAAACCGAGCAACGCCGGGCGACGCTGCTAGTATATATATATATAAAGGGAGAGAGAGAGAGAGAGAGAGAGAGAAGAGAGAGAGGTATAGCTGATCTATGGAGTTATCTTAGGTTTCACGACCTTAAAGCCCTTAGCTTTACAGCGTTTCTTCAAACCCTAAAATCCGTTCTAATCTATCTATCTATCTATCTATCTACCTACCTACCTACCTGGATGGATGGGTGGATGGATGGATGCATGCATGCATGCGACGAGCTTCTTTAAGTCTACAGCATACACTCACAGGGCTTTGCTCGGTTCGAAGATCCTAGTACAGAGGTTCTCAAACGTTTTGGGCCACCGCCACCCCTCTTGGCCACATAATACCCTCACTTACCCCACCCCTGTTTTTATGTATAAATAAAAAATTTCAAATTTTACTAATTTATATACACTATGAATCATTTTGATATTTAATATTATAAATTCTTAAGCGTCCCCCAATCCTTTGCCTCTCCATCAATGCCTCCTTTTTCTCTACACCAGCGCCCACCTGAACGCCTCTTAACGCCTACCGGGAGAGGGGTAGCGCCCACTTTGCGCACTTATGCTCTAGTACAAGACCCTTTCTCAACATGTCACACAGTGGTTCAGCGATTGAACCCGTACCGTGTGGTCGGGAAACAAGCTTCTTACTCGCAGACGCACCTGCGTGCGCGCGTTTGCATACATACTACATACATATATATATATATATATATATATATATATATATATATATATATATATATATATATATAATATCTATATATATTATATATATATAATTATATATATATATAAATATATATATATTTATATATATAAGGCGCAGGAGGGTGTGTTGTGGGAAAGTAGCTCTCTTACCAACCATATGGTTCCGAGTTCAGTCCTACTGCGTGGCATCTTGGGCAAGTTTCTTCTACTATAACCACGAGCTGATTAGACGTGTGTTTGTATGTATGTGTCTGTGTTTCTTTCCCACCACCCATCACGACGCTGGTGTGTTTACGACCCCGTAACTTAGCGGTTCGGCAAAACAGATCAATTGTACTAGGCTTACTAAGAAAAAGTCCTGGGGTCGATTTGTTCGACTAAAGGCAGTGCTCCACAGTGAAATGACTGAAACACATTAATGAATAAAAGAATATATATACACACGCGCGCGCGCGCGCTCACACATGGCGCCTTGTAATTAGAATTATCAAATATTTTAATATTTGTGTTTTTCATTTATAAGACGATTAATGGATTTTTTTTCTTTAATAATTGAGAACCCTCTCTGTCGAAATCCTGGTTACGCCCATGTTTATTTCCGT